>NC_052313.1:50896163-51021163 GCF_016432855.1 Salvelinus namaycush
TAAGTCAAAGCTTTCCTTAAGTTTGGGTCAGCCACAGTGGTCAGGTATTCTGCCACTGTGTAGTTTAGGGGCAAATAGCATTCTAGTTTGCTCTGTTTTTTTGTTAATTCTTTCCAATGTGTCAAGAAATTATATTTTTGTTGATTTGGTTGTGTCTAATTGTGTTGCTGTCTTGGGGCTCTGTGAGGTGTGTTGTGAACAGAGCCCCAGGACCAGCTTGCTTAGGGGACTCTTCTCCAGGGTCATCTTTCGTAGATGATGGCTTTGTTATGGAAGCTTGGGAATCGCTTCCTTTTAGGTGGTTGTAGAATTTACGGTTCTTTTCTGGATTTTGATAATTAGCCTAATTCTGCTCTGCATCATTATTTTGTTTCTACGTTGTACACAGAGGATATTTTTGCAGAATTCTGCATGCAGAGTCTCAATTTGGTGTTTGACCCTTTTGTGAATTCTTGGTTGGTGAGCGGACACCAGACCTCACAACCATGAAGGGCAATGGGTTCTATAACTGATTCAAGTATTTAGCCAGATCCTAATTGGTATGTCGAATTGTATGTTCCTTTTGATGGCCTAGAATGCCCTTCTTGCCTTGTCTCTCTCTTTTCGTGCTCTCTTCTCCCGTTCCCTTCATCTCCTTCCTCTTTCACCCCTCCCAGCTCCTGACCCAGCCAGCTGACTCCCAGGAGGAGATCACGGCCCGCCACCACATCGCTGACCAGCTGGAGCGCCGTTTCATCCCCCGCCCCCTTTGCAAGAGCTCCCTGTTCGCAGAGTTCAACAACGAGCTGAAGATCCTCAAGGAGGCCGTGCACAGTGGCTCTGGTTGGTGACCCACTGATTAGTATACTAGTTATTAGTAGAGTAGCCGTTAGTATACTACTTTATAGTGCACTACCCATTAGTACACTATACCCATTAGTAAACTACCCGTTAGTGGACTACCCATTAGTGGACTACCCATTAGGGACTAAAACCATTAGGCACTACCCATTAGTAAACTACCGTTAGGGACTACCCATTAGTACACTACCCATTAGTGGACTACACCCATTAGTACACTACCCATTAGTAAACTACCCGTTAGTGGACTACCCATTAGTGGACTACCCATTAGTGGACTACACCCATTAGTACACTACCCATTAGTGGACTACCCGTTAGTGGACTACACATTAGTGGACTACCCATTAGTACACTACCCATTAGTGCACTACCCATTAGTGCACTACCCATTAGTGGACTACCCATTAGTACACTACCCATTAGTACACTACCCATTAGTGGACTACCCATTAGTACACTACCCATTAGTGGACTACCCATTAGTACACTACCCATTAGCGGACTACCCATTAGTGCACTACCCATTAGTGAACTACCCATTAGTGGACTACCCATTAGTGGACTACCCATTAATGGACTACACATTAGTGGACTACCCATTAGGACACTACCCATTAGTGGACTACCCATTAGTACACTACCCATTAATGGACTACACATTAGTGGACTACCCATTAGCACACTACCCATTAGTGGACTACCCATTAGTACACTACCCATTAGTGGACTACCCATTAGTGGACTACCCATTAGTGGACTACCCATTAGTACACTACCCATTAGTCCACAACCCATTAGTGGACTACCCATTAGTACACTACCCATTAGTGGACTACCCGTTAGTGGACTACCCATTAGTACACTACTCATTAGTGGACTACCCGTTAGTGGACTACCCATTAGTGGACTACCCATTAGCGGACTACCCATTAGTACACTACCCATTAGTGGACTACCCATTAGTGGACTATCCATTAGTACACTACCCATTAGTACACTACCCATTAGTCCACAACCCGTTAGTCTACTATCCGTTAGTGCACTACCCATTAGTCCACAACCCGTTAGTATACTATCCGTTAGTGCACTACCCATTAGTACACAACCCGTTAGTCTACTATCCGTTAGTGCACTACCCATTAGTCCACAACCCGTTAGTATACTATCCGTTAGTGCACTACCCATTAGTACACTACCCATTAGTCCACTATCCATTAGCACATTACCCATTAGTGGACTACCCATTAGTACACTACTCATTAGCGCACGTTCACTACCCGTTAGTGCACTACCCGTCAGTACGCTGCACGTTAGTACGCTGCATGTTAGTCCACTACCCGTTAGTGCACTACCCATTAGTGCACTACCCATTAGTGCACTACCCATTAGTGCACAACCCATTAGTAGACTACCCATTAGTAGACTACCCATTAGCACACTATCCATTAGCACACTACCCAAATGCCATGTTAACCTTTTGTTATTAAATGACAGGTTATGATAAGAGATGTGTCTGTTCATGCCCCCTGCTGCCCACAGCGTACCAGGGCAAGACGTCCATCAGTACAGTGGGCACGTCCACCTCTGCCTACCGCCTGTCGCTGGCCACCATGTCCCGGTCCAACACGGGCACGGGCACGGTGTGGGAGCAGGAGAGCCAGCCGTCACGCCAGCCCTCTCAGGACACGCTGAGCCGCACCGACGAGGATGACGAACAGGAGCAGGAAGAGAGTCAGACACCACTCCTACTACTATCACTACCACTATCACTATCACTGAGTCAGACACCACTCCTACTACTACCACTACCACTATCACTCTATCACTGAGTCAGACACCCCTCCTACCTCCTACTACTATCACTATCACTCTATCACTGAGTCAGACACCCCTCCTACCTCCTACTACTATCACTATCACTCTATCACTGAGTCAGACACCACTCCTACTACTATCACTACCACTATCACTCTATCACTGAGTCAGACACCCCTCCTACCTACTACTACTATCACTACCACTATCACTCTATCACTGAGTCAGACACCACTCCTACCTACTATCACTACCACTATCACTCTATCACTGAGTCAGACACCCCTCCTACCTACTACTACTATCACTACCACTATCACTCTATCACTGAGTCAGACACCACTCCTACTACTATCACTACCACTATCACTATATCACTGAGTCAGACACCCCTCCTACCTACTACTACTATCACTATCACTCTATCACTGAGTCAGACACCCCTCCTACTACTATCACTACCACTATCACTCTATCACTGAGTCAGACACCCCTCCTACTACTATCACTACCACTATCACTATATCACTGAGTCAGACACCCCTCCTACTACTATCACTACCACTATCACTCTATCACTGAGTCAGACACCCCTCCTACTACTATCACTACCACTATCACTCTATCACTGAGTCAGACACCCCTCCTACTACTATCACTACCACTATCACTCTATCACTGAGTCAGACACCACTCCTACACTATCACTACCACTATCACTCTATCACTGAGTCAGACACCCCTCCTACTACTATCACTACCACTATCACTCTATCACTGAGTCAGACACCCCTCCTACTACTATCACTACCACTATCACTCTATCACTGAGTCAGACACCACTCCTACTACTATCACTACCACTATCACTCTATCACTGAGTCAGACACCCTCCTACTACTATCACTATCACTCTATCACTGAGTCAGACACCACTCCTACTACTATCACTACCACTATCACTCTGTCACTGAGTCAGACACCCTCCTACTACTATCACTACCACTATCACTCTATCACTGAGTCAGACACCACTCCTACTACTATCACTACCACTATCACTCTATCACTGAGTCAGACACCACTCCTACTACTATCACTACCACTATCACTCTATCACTGAGTCAGACACCCTCCTACCTACTACTACTATCACTATCACTCTATCACTGAGTCAAACACTCCTCCTACCTACTACTACTATCACTATCACTCTATCACTGAGTCAGACACTCCTCCTACCTACTACTACTATCACTATCACTATCACTCTATCACTGAGTCAGACACCACTCCTACTACTACCACTATCACTCTATCACTGAGTCAGACACCACTCCTACTACTATCACTACCACTATCACTCTATCACTGAGTCAGACACCACTCCTACTACTATCACTACCACTATCACTCTATCACTGAGTCAGACACCCCTCCTACCTACTACTACTATCACTACCACTATCACTCTATCACTGAGTCAGACCCCACTCCTACTACTATCACTACCACTATCACTCTATCACTGAGTCAGACACCCCTCCTACCTACTACTACTATCACTACCACTATCACTCTATCACTGAGTCAGACACCCCTCCTACCTACTACTACTATCACTACCACTATCACTCTATCACTGAGTCATACACCCCTCCTACCTACTACTACTATCACTACCACTATCACTCTGTCACTGAGTCAGACACTCCTCCTACCTACTACTACTATCACTCTATCACTGAGTCAGACACCACTCCTACTACTATCACTACCACTATCACTCTATCACTGAGTCAGACACCACTCCTACTACTATCACTACCACTATCACTCTATCACTGAGTCAGACACCCTCCTACCTACTACTACTGTCACTATCACTCTATCACTGAGTCAAACACTCCTCCTACCTACTACTACTATCACTATCACTCTATCACTGAGTCAGACACTCCTCCTACCTACTACTACTATCACTATCACTATCACTCTATCACTGAGTCAGACACCACTCCTACTACTACCACTATCACTCTATCACTGAGTCAGACACCACTCCTACTACTATCACTACCACTATCACTCTATCACTGAGTCAGACACCACTCCTACTACTATCACTACCACTATCACTCTATCACTGAGTCAGACACCCCTCCTACCTACTACTACTATCACTACCACTATCACTCTATCACTGAGTCAGACACCACTCCTACTACTATCACTACCACTATCACTCTATCACTGAGTCAGACACCCCTCCTACCTACTACTACTATCACTACCACTATCACTCTATCACTGAGTCAGACACCCCTCCTACCTACTACTACTATCACTACCACTATCACTCTATCACTGAGTCATACACCCCTCCTACCTACTACTACTATCACTACCACTATCACTCTGTCACTGAGTCAGACACTCCTCCTACCTACTACTACTATCACTCTATCACTGAGTCAGACACCACTCCTACTACTATCACTACCACTATCACTCTATCCCTGAGTCAGACACCCCTCCTACTACTACCACTATCACTATCACTCTATCACTGAGTCATACACCACTCCTACTACTACCACTATCACTACCACTATCACTCTGTCACTGAGTCAGACACCCCTCCTACCTACTACTACTACCACTACCACTATCACTCTATCACTGAGTCAGACACCACTCCTACTACTACCACTATCACTACCACTATCACTCTGTCACTGAGTCAGACACCCCTCCTACCTACTACTACTACCACTACCACTATCACTCTATCACTGAGTCAGACACCACTCCTACTACTACTATCACTACCACTATCACTCTATCACTGAGTCAGACACCCCTCCTACCTACTACTACTATCACTATCACTCTATCACTGAGTCAGACACCCCTCCTACTACTACCACTACCACTATCACTCTATCACTGAGTCAGACACCCCTCCTACCTACTACTACTATCACTATCACTCTATCACTGAGTCAGACACCCCTCCTACTACTACCACTACCACTATCACTCTATCACTGAGTCAGACACCACTCCTACTACTACCACTACCACTATCACTCTATCACTGAGTCAGACACCACTCCTACTACTACCACTACCACTATCACTCTATCACTGAGTCAGACACCCCTCCTACTACTACCACTACCACTATCACTCTATCACTGAGTCAGACACCCCTCCTACTACTACCACTACCACTATCACTCTATCACTGAGTCAGACACCACTCCTACTACTACCACTACCACTATCACTCTATCACTGAGTCAGACACCCCTCCTACTACTATCACTATCACTATCACTCTATCACTGAGTCAGACACCCCTCCTACTACTATCACTATCACTATCACTCTATCACTGAGTCAGACACCCCTCCTACTACTATCACTATCACTCTATCACTGAGTCAGACACCACTCCTACTACTATTACTACCACTATCACTCTATCGCTGAGTCAGACACCCTCCTACTACTATCACTACCACTATCACTCTGTCACTGAGTCAGACACCCTCCTACTACTATCACTATCACTCTATCACTGAGTCAGACACCACTCCTACTACTATCACTACCACTATCACTCTGTCACTGAGTCAGACACCACTCCTACTACTATCACTACCACTATCACTCTATCCCTGAGTCAGACACCCCTCCTACTACTACCACTATCACTATCACTCTATCACTGAGTCATACACCACTCCTACTACTACCACTATCAATACCACTATCACTCTGTCACTGAGTAAGACACCCCTCCTACCTACTACTACTACCACTACCACTATCACTCTATCACTGAGTCAGACACCACTCCTACTACTACCACTATCACTACCACTATCACTCTGTCACTGAGTCAGACACCCCTCCTACCTACTACTACTACCACTACCACTATCACTCTATCACTGAGTCAGACACCCCTCCTACTACTACCACTACCACTATCACTCTATCACTGAGTCAGACACCCCTCCTACCTACTACTACTATCACTATCACTCTATCACTGAGTCAGACACCACTCCTACTACTACCACTACCACTATCACTCTATCACTGAGTCAGTGACACCCCTCCTACCTACTACTACTATCACTATCACTCTATCACTGAGTCAGACACCACTCCTACTACTACCACTACCACTATCACTGAGTCAGACACCACTCCTACTACTACCACTACCACTATCACTCTATCACTGAGTCAGACACCACTCCTACTACTACCACTATCACTATCACTCTATCACTGAGTCAGACACCCCTCCTACTACTACCACTACCACTATCACTCTATCACTGAGTCAGACACCCCTCCTACTACTACCACTACCACTATCACTCTATCACTGAGTCAGACACCACTCCTACTACTACCACTACCACTATCACTCTATCACTGAGTCAGACACCCCTCCTACTACTATCACTATCACTATCACTCTATCACTGAGTCAGACACCCCTCCTACTACTATCACTATCACTATCACTCTATCACTGAGTCAGACACCACTCCTACTACTACCACTATCACTATCACTCTATCACTGAGTCAGACACCCCTCCTACTACTATCACTATCACTATCACTCTATCACTGAGTCAGACACCACTCCTACTACTATTACTACCACTATCACTCTATCGCTGAGTCAGACACCCTCCTACTACTATCACTACCACTATCACTCTGTCACTGAGTCAGACACCCTCCTACTACTATCACTATCACTCTATCACTGAGTCAGACACCACTCCTACTACTATCACTACCACTATCACTCTGTCACTGAGTCAGACACCACTCCTACTACTATCACTACCACTATCACTCTATCACTGAGTCAGACACCACTCCTACTACTATCACTACCACTATCACTCTGTCACTGAGTCAGACACCACTCCTACTACTATCACTACCACTATCACTCTGTCACTGAGTCAGACACCTCTCCTACTACTATCACTACCACTATCACTCTATCACTGAGTCAGACACCCCTCCTACTACTATCACTATCACTATATCACTGAGTCAGACACCCCTCCTACTACTATCACTACCACTATCACTCTATCACTGAGTCAGACACCACTCCTACTACTATCACTACCACTATCACTCTGTCACTGAGTCAGACACCACTCCTACTACTATCACTACCACTATCACTCTGTCACTGAGTCAGACACCTCTCCTACTACTATCACTACCACTATCACTCTATCACTGAGTCAGACACCCCTCCTACTACTATCACTATCACTATATCACTGAGTCAGACACCCCTCCTACTACTATCACTACCACTATCACTCTATCACTGAGTCAGACACCACTCCTACTACTATCACTACCACTATCACTCTGTCACTGAGTCAGACACCACTCCTACTACTATCACTACCACTACCACTCTATCACTGAGTCAGACACCACTCCTACTACTATCACTATCACTATCACTCTGTCACTGAGTCAGACACCCTCCTACTACTATCACTACCACTATCACTCTATCACTGAGTCAGACACCACTCCTACTACTATCACTACCACTATCACTCTATCACTGAGTCAGACACCACTCCTACTACTATCACTATCACTATATCACTGAGTCAGACACCCCTCCTACCTACTACTACTATCACTACCACTATCACTCTATCACTGAGTCAGACACCACTCCTACTACTATCACTATCACTCTATCACTGAGTCAGACACCACTCCTACTACTACTACTATCACTACCACTATCACTCTGTCACTGAGTCAGACACCCCTCCTACCTACTACTACTATCACTACCACTATCACTCTATCACTGAGTCAGACACCACTCCTACTACTATCACTATCACTCTATCACTGAGTCAGACACCACTCCTACTACTACTACTATCACTACCACTATCACTCTGTCACTGAGTCAGACACCCCTCCTACCTACTACTACTATCACTCTATCACTGAGTCAGACACCCCTCCTACCTACTACTACTATCACTACCACTATCACTCTATCACTGAGTCAGACACCACTCCTACTACTATCACTATCACTCTATCACTGAGTCAGACACCCCTCCTACTACTATCACTATCACTCTATCACTGAGTCAGACACCCTCCTACTACTATCACTATCACTATCACTATATCACTGAGTCAGACACCCCTCCTACTACTATCACTCTATCACTGAGTCAGACACCCCTCCTACTACTATCACTATCACTCTATCACTGAGTCAGACACCCCTCCTACTACTATCACTCTATCACTGAGTCAGACACCCCTCCTACTACTATCACTATCACTCTATCACTGAGTCAGACACCACTCCTACTACTATCACTCTATCACTGAGTCAGACACCCCTCCTACCAACTACGATCACTCTATTTTCTCTAAGGCTGTATTCCAATATCCACTAGCATACCACATAGAATCCATGCCTAATACTTGGTTCATTGTAAATGCTATTGTAGATATTGGATGTTTAATTGAGTACAGGTTTCAAACCAAAGTACTATACCTGTCAATCCCAGCGGTCAAAAGAGAATGATGACTTCCTTGTTGTTGGACATGTTATATGTTTTGAGATTTTTTAAAGGTCCAATGCAACTGACAATTAGCTGTTATTGGCAGAGAGGTTTGGAGCTCTCTGTTTTATTGGTCTATTAACTAATTTCCCGCATGGTGATGTCACCATGGAAAGCCAAAACTCCAACCCACCAAAACAGGCTGAAATTTCAAGTGGTCTTTTCAAACAGCACTTACACTAAAAGGGCATTATCATAAGTTTCACAATATTATTCCAACCTCAGTGTTGAAATAAATACTGACAAAAATATAAATGCAACATACAACAATTTCAAAGATTTTACGGAGTTACAGTTCATATAAGGAAATCAGTCAATTGAAATAAATGAATTTGGCCCTAATCTATGGATTTCACATGACTGGGTTCACATGACTGGGCAGGGGCGCAGCCCTGGTTTGGCATAGGCCCTCCCAGGCCCACCCACTGGGGAGCCAGGACCAGCCAATCGGGGAGTTACTGCCAAATTCTCTAAAACGACGTTGGATGCGGCTTATGGTAGAGAAATGAACATTCAATTATCTGGCAATGGCTCTGGTGGACATTCCTGCAGTTTGCAGTGACAAAACTGTGACAAAAACTGCACATTTTAGAGTGGCCTTTTATTGTCTCCAGCACAAGGTGCACCTGTGTAATGATCATGCTGTTTAATCAGCTTCCTGATATGCCACACGTCAGGTGGATGGATTATCTTGGCAAAGGAGAAATGCTCACTAACAGGGATGTAAACAAATTTGAGAGAAATAAGCTTTTTATGCGTATGGAACATTTCTGGGATCTTTTATTTCAGCACATGAAACATGGGACCAACACTTTACATGTTGCGTTTATATTTTAGTTCAGTATATATAAAACAAAGAAAAGTCACGTTTTTGACTGCACTGGGCCTTTAATGAATTGTATCTCTGTTTTCATATTGTCTGTTTTCCTCTCCCTCTCTTTCTCTCTTTCTCCCCCTCTTTCACTATCTGAATGGTGTCTGGTTTGGCATGTTTGGGTTTGCCTGCATGTCATTTTCAACCCCCACTCTCCCCACCCTACACTGGTCTTTTGATCGCCCCCTTTCCTCCCTCTCTCTCTGTCCCTACCTCCTTCCTCCCTCTCTCTCTGTCCCTACCTCCTTTCCTCCCTCTCTCTCTCTGTCCCTATCTCCCTCTCTCTCTGTCCCTACCACCTTTCCTCCCTCTCTCTCTCTGTCCCTATCCCCTCTCTCTCTGTCCCTACCACCTTTCCTCCCTCTCTCTCTGTTCCTATCTCCTCTCTCTCTGTCCCTACCACCGTTCCTCCCTCTCTCTGTTCCTATCTCCTCTCTCTCTGTCCCTACCTCCTTTCCTCCCTCTCTCTCTCTGTCCCTACCACCTTTCCTCCCTCTCTCTCTGTCCCTATCTCCTCTCTCTCTGTCCCTACCTCCTTCCCTCCATCTCTCTCTCTCTCTCTCTCTCTCTCTCTCTCTCTCTCTCTCTGTCCCTACCTCCCCTACCTCTGTCTCTCCCTCCCCTCCTCTCTCTCCTATAGATGACTCTATCAGTATTCCCAGTGTGGTGAGTGAACATGAGGTCTTCCTGCCCAGGCTCATCACCCAGCGACGCTTCTCTAGTCACGCCACGGGCAGCGCCCAGCCTGAACCCAGCACCCGCAGCACCATGCTGCCCAGCCACAGGTAACACACACACACGTACACACAACCCTACACACACACACCCCTACACACACACCCCTACACACACACACACACACACACACACACACACACACACACACACACACACACACACACACACACACACACAACCCTACACACACACAACCCTACACACACACACCTCTACACACACATACACAGACACACACACACACACACACACAAACCCCTACACACACCTCTACACACACACTCACACACACACACCTCTACACACACACACAACCCTACACACACACACACACACACACACACACACACACACACACACACACACACACACACACACACACACACACACATCCACACTGGATTGTACTATGACTGTCCACAGATCACCTCACTCCTCAACACTGGATTACACTATGACTGTCAACACATCACCTCACTCCTCAACACTGGATTACACTATGACTGTCATCACATCATCTCACTCCTCAACACTGGATTACACTATGACTGTCAACACATCACCTCACTCCTCAACACTGGATTACACTATGACTGTCAACACATCACCTCACTCCTCAACACTGGATTACACTATGACTGTCAACACATCACCTCACTCCTCAACACTGGATTACACTATGACTGTCAACACATCACCTCACTCCTCAACACTGGATTACACTATGACTGTCAACACATCACCTCACTCCTCAACACTGGATTACACTATGACTGTCAACACATCACCTCACTCCTCAACACTGGATTACACTATGACTGTCAACACATCACCTCACTCCTCAACACTGGATTACACTATGACTGTCCACACATCACCTCACTCCTCAACACTGGATTACACTATGACTGTCAACACATCACCTCACTCCTCAACACTGGATTACACTATGACTGTCAACACATCACCTCACTCCTCAACACTGGATTACACTATGACTGTCCACACATCACCTCACTCCTCAACACTGGATTACACTATGACTGTCCACACATCACCTCACTCCTCAACACTGGATTACACTATGACTGTCAACACATCACCTCACTCCTCAACACTGGATTACACTATGACTGTCAACACATCACCTCACTCCTCAACACTGGATTGTACTATGACTGTCCACAGATCACCTCACTCCTCAACACTGGATTACACTATGACTGTCAACACATCACCTCACTCCTCAACACTGGATTACACTATGACTGTCAACACATCACCTCACTCCTCAACACTGGATTACACTATGACTGTCAACACATCACCTCACTCCTCAACACTGGATTACAATATGACTGTCAACACATCACCTCACTCCTCAACACTGGATTACAATATGACTGTCAACACATCACCTCACTCCTCAACACTGGATTACACTATGACTGTCCACACATCACCTCACTCCTCAACACTGGATTACAATATGACTGTCAACACATCACCTCACTCCTCAACACTGGATTACACTATGACTGTCAACACATCACCTCACTCCTCAACACTGGATTACACTATGACTGTCAACACATCACCTCACTCCTCAACACTGGATTACACTATGACTGTCCACACATCACCTCACTCCTCAACACTGGATTACACTATGACTGTCCACACATCACCTCACTCCTCAACACTGGATTACACTATGACTGTCAACACATCACCTCACTCCTCAACACTGGATTACACTATGACTGTCCACACATCACCTCACTCCTCAACACTGGATTACACTATGACTGTCCACACATCACCTCACTCCTCAACACTGGATTACACTATGACTGTCAACACATCACCTCACTCCTCAACACTGGATTACACTATGACTGTCAACACATCACCTCACTCCTCAACACTGGATTGTACTATGACTGTCCACAGATCACCTCACTCCTCAACACTGGATTACACTATGACTGTCAACACATCACCTCACTCCTCAACACTGGATTACACTATGACTGTCAACACATCACCTCACTCCTCAACACTGGATTACACTATGACTGTCAACACATCACCTCACTCCTCAACACTGGATTACAATATGACTGTCAACACATCACCTCACTCCTCAACACTGGATTACAATATGACTGTCAACACATCACCTCACTCCTCAACACTGGATTACACTATGACTGTCCACACATCACCTCACTCCTCAACACTGGATTACAATATGACTGTCAACACATCACCTCACTCCTCAACACTGGATTACACTATGACTGTCAACACATCACCTCACTCCTCAACACTGGATTACACTATGACTGTCAACACATCACCTCACTCCTCAACACTGGATTACACTATGACTGTCCACACGTCACCTCGTTCAGTACATGTAAAACACTGTCACTTCAGAAGACATAATCACAGTCATACTATTTGTGTTGTTTCAAGCTGTTTATTTCTGTTTATTTGTGTACCCTTTTCTGGAGAACAGCATGCTAGATGAACAGACAGGAAGTGAGGAGTGCTACAAGTCATAGTTGTTTTAGCAGAGAGATTGGCTGTGTTATTATCTATGCATAGTCCCTTTAATAACTCTACATGTACATATTACCTCAATTACCTTGACTAACCGGTGCCCCCGCACATTGACTCTGTACCGGTACCCCCTGTATATAGCCTCCACATTGACTCTGTACCGGTACCCCCTGTATATAGCCTCCACATTGACTCTGTACCGGTACCCCCTGTATATAGCCTCCACATTGACTCTGTACCGGTACCCCCTGTATATAGCCTCCACATTGACTCTGTACCGTAACACCCTGTATATAGCCTCCACATTGACTCTGTACCGGTACCCCCTGTATATAGCCTCCACATTGACTCTGTACCGGTACCCCCTGTATATAGCCTCCACATTGACTCTGTACCGGTACCCCCTGTATATAGCCTCGCTATTGTTATTTTTTATTATTTGTTACTTTTATTCCATACTTTTTATTAGGTATTTTTCTTAAAACTGCATTGTTGGTTAAGGGCTTGTAAGTAAGCATTTCACAGTAAGGTCTACAACTGTTGTATTCAACGCATGTGACAAATAAAATTTGATTTGATTTTGTTTGAATAAAACACACCCTTCCTGCCAAGGATTTCTTCAAGTAAGGGAGGATGGATGCGTATTTAGAGTATTCAAGCAGGGCCCTAGATCAATGGAAAGTTCCTGACAAGCTGATCCAGCTACCGTGCTATAGGAGACCCATCCGAGGAGGGGCCTTGGACATTGGGCAGCATGCTCTCCTCTCTCCCTAAACCCCTTTTCCCCTTCCTGCCCCCTCCTCTGCAGTGAACCCAATGTGCTAGATGAGTCTCAAGGACTGGAAGAGGGTAACCTGTCTAGGTACAGTGTCACGTCACAGCCCCCCTGTGTGTTGCGTCTCTCTGCGTCTCTCTGTGTGCAGTTTGGGGGAGGCTCGGCCAGTCGGACGGCCTCCTCTGACTTCTTCGTTTTCCTCACTCATTATCTCATCCAATCAAAACCGCCGTTGGTCTATCACCCTTCCTCTTCGTATAGGTCTAATGTAACGTAGTCTCTTGTTCCCCCTCGTAGCTCCCACACTGATCCACCCACCCATCTCAAGTCATCCGCTGTTGCCTCTTTAACCCTTTAAGTCCCTGGGCGGTGTGAGGATGCTGGGGAGCCAGTGGTAATGTGTCTCAGCAAGCTCAGTCCATCGGTGCCATCATGGTCTTCATACTGTTTCAGGCTTTTCACTGTTCAAATTGGACGTCCTCTCCAGGATACCAATCTGTGGGGCATGGGGTACTGGAGTGGCAATCAATCAATGAAATGATTGCATTTATCTTATCAAGAAGTCTAACGTTACCAGATAGGTTCATGTTCTAGTTCAGTGCACTGGTAATATGGTACGAGCTGTCTACATAAGAACACAGATCACTCCAGACCTCATAACCCCCTTTGTGTTTTGGTGTATTCTTGTGCTGTGATTGGGTGTCCTTGACTGGTGGGTGTGTCGGTGTGGTGTGCAGTGGAGTGATTGGGGAGAGATGGGAAGAATGGAAGGAGCAGTGGACAGACACACGTCCTCTTGACTCTCCTATGTGTCTCAGTGAAAGAGAGAGAGAGTTCATTAGGAGAAGCACTACCTCTGTGTTGTACTGATTGGTTTTGTCTGTCTGTCTCTGCATGTCTATCTGTCTGTCTCTGTCTGTCTCTGTGTCTCTGCATGTCTGCATGTCTGTCTCTTTGTCTGTCTGTTTCGCTGTCTCTGCATGTTTGTCTGTCTGTCTCTGTGTCTCTCTGTCTGTCTCTCTGTCTGTCTGTCTGGTTGGGTTGTGTAGGGTGGCCAGTGTGCAGAGTGAACCAGGACAGCAGAACCTCTTGAACCAACCTCCGCTGGGACGCAATAGAGGACTGAGACAGGTGAGAGTAGTCTTAAAGGTGGAACTTAGACTTTTTAAATAAATAGCTCCTTTTAAGTTTATTGAGAAAATATTTGTTTTTTAAATGCATTGTTCTCAATTATTGAATTGGAATTTCAGTTTACTACCCGAATTGACTGACTTCAATTAACCCTGGTTTATACGTTTTTTCCATTTGGTGTGTGTGGCGGGGTGTGGCTGAAGCAATGAGTGATGTATTTAAAGGGCAGCAGTGCATTTTGAACACACAACCCCTCCCCGTTTCCCGGGTCGTTCAGTACAGCACCGTTTCCCTTTCATTGAATGTTCCACTATATTTTTTGCATACTGAACGCAGCCCTGGTCTTGTCACATGGTCAGGGAAAACGATGTCCCTAATTGTGGATAATGATGAAGAGGCTATCCTTATTGACATTCACAGTGGAAATGATATGTGGATTGGGTTAATTGATATTTCAATGCAGTTGCGACGCCCCCTGCTGTCTCTTCCGAAGAGTGAGGCGCGAGGACCAGGTCGCTCTGGAGCCCGACTCTCCACCACCCGCAGGAGCATCCAGCCCAAGAACAGACCTCTGGGTAACTGTGTGTGTGTCTGTTGTGTGTGTGTGTGTCTGTTGTGTGAGAGAGATTGTGTAACTATAGCAACCTTGCCCTACACTTCAGATCAAGCACACTGCAGTTCACATTCAGACCTTGTGATATTAACTATTAATACTCAGTATTTGCTCATGAACGTATCTCTGATAATCTGACTCCTCCAACTGTGTTGACTTGAACTGACATGTACCGATCCTCCTCATTCACAACCGTTGTCTCTGTTCCAATGTGTCTTTATCCCCTGTCACCTCCGACCCCAATAACTGACTCTGTTCATTCTGTGTTCTGTTTATGCCTTTGTTTCGATTCGAAATAAAGAAACTTTATTGGACTGCGAAGGTGAGACACCTATACTCCCCCCTCTCCTCTTGCAACGTAACAACGCCCTCTCTCTGAAACCTCTCACCTGATACGTTGCTCTGCATGTCTGTCTTGCATCCCCCCTCGCTCCCGCTCCCGCCCCCTCCACTCCTCCCCCCCTGCCCCTGGTAGTGTGTCCGCTAGTCCCCAAGGTGGCGCTGTGATGGACTGTGTATGTGATGACTGTGATGTCTCCTCAGCAACCCACGGGTGGGACCAGAAAAGGGTGGTCACCTTCACGGAGGGCCAGCAGGCTCAGGGAAAGTCCCCCGACCCAGGTGGCGCCAATGCGCACCCAGAGGGCAGGAAGGCCAGCCCGGCCCCTCCAATCACTCCCCCTGCTGCCCCTGGGGCCTCATCCTCGGCCACCGTCAAAGCTGACCTCCACAGCCCTGCCAAGAAACAGGTACGACTGGGGGAGTAAGGATATTTTATGACATTGTTGATTCTCACAGGCTTCTGTAGTTTGTATCATGTTTACTTGGTAAGAAGGTACGCAGAACGGCCATTTTGCATAGCCTGCATTTTGTACGTTCCTAGGGTGTATATTAGGCTTAAAGTGATAATCCACTCCAGACATGAAACTCATGAAACTCCTCTCAATGTGGTGCTCTATAAGTGGGTAAAATAACTACTTGATTATTTAACTTCTATGTGGTTTGTCTGGGAAATGTTATTTTATCATGTTGTATCGCGTCATCACGGTAAGGTTCTCGTCGCTGAGATAAGGAATATCACATTTCATAAAGTTTTTAAAACAACTAGCTGCACTCCATATCGCCAAATCAGCCAATAGATGGTATGGGGATATGGTATGGGGATACTTGAAACTAAATAGTGTAATAGTGTTCAACTCAGTTTCTTCTTCAACTACCATCATCGGGCAATGCCCGTTTCTCCTCTCCCTCCTCGCCCTGGCCTGTGTCTGTTTCTGTGGTGAATAATGAAGGGTATATGACAAGACAACGCCATTGATCACGTCACACCATTAATTTCTATGTGAAGACTCAATACCGCATTGAAGCCAAATGAAGTTGGTTAGAGGCCCAGTACAGTCAAAAATGTGTTTTATATCTATTTCCACACTGAGGTTGGAATAATACTGTGAAATTGTGAAAATGTTGATAATGCCCTTTTACTGTAAGAGCTGTTTGAAAAGACCAGCTGACATGTCTTCCTGTTTCGGTGGGATGGAGTTTTGGCCTGCCTGTTGACATCAATAAGAAAGAGTTCCAAACCTCTGCCAATAATATCTAGTTTTCAGATGTCCCCTCCCCACTCAGACCGCTCCCAGGCAGTCCTAGCAAAATTCTTGCTATAGAAATGTCTCTTTGCAAAGAAGCTATTTTTGTTACCTTTTGACCATTTTAATTGAAAACATTCACAGCAAGGTTCTTCATTTTTACACAGAAATGATTTGATATTGAGATAAAAACGGCTGCAATGGACCTCCTAAGATGGCTTCTCATGGAGACAACATGCTACACCAGGAAGTGATGTTGCTAGTTAACTCAGTGCTGCCCACTCTCATTGATTAACTCCAGTAGAAGGCCGAACAGGGTACTGCATGCTGCCATTAGCAACTCAATTATTCTCAGAACTTCTTCTGTGTGCGATTTTGAAATAATCGGTTAGAGCACATACATCTGGTATATTAGAAACAATTATTGGTACCATGACTGTCTTCTAAACAATTTTTTATTTACATGAAGATTGACCACGAAGATCGCAATTTTCCCATTCATTATAATGGGGGATCCTGTTTTCTGCTAACAGTGCCTGCAGTACTGCGGTCGGCCTTGAACCTCCGTGGCTTCAATGAGAGGGGGCATTTGTTCTGCCCTGGTGGGAAAGCATGGGAAAGGGCCGTAGCCATAGCAATTTAAGACCCTCCACTCCTCGAGGTAGACAATCTGCAGGTGAAACCATATAAATATAATGAATGGGTTGGACATGGTGAGATTGTAGACTTTTTCAGCTAGCTAGCTACTTCACACGCTGACAATGACTTTGGTATTACTGTGTGTAGCTACGTTTGCTAGCTAGCTACCTAGCATAGACTGTAAAAAGCCCAGCGAGAGATCATTGCGTTATGGGTTTTGTAGTCGGCTTGAGGTGCAAGATTTCCACAACAATTTTCACATGTTGCTACCAACCTTATTAAAACGACAAAATTACACATTTATTCACTTAATGTTTTGCTCCCATATTAGTGTTATTTAACCCTGTAAATCATATTCATTTTTAGTTTTGAGAGGATTATTCATTTAAGTCATCACTCATTACAGAAGAGACAGAGAGTGAAGAATGGGAGAGATGGGAATGAATGTGAGTTCTCTATATTTAACAGAGCATGGACTAAGTAAGTCTTTGAAATATCACTCTTCTCCCACTTGTTTCCTGGTTCTAGTTATCGATGGAGAGCAAGGAGAAACGAGAACAGTGGGGCCTCCGCAGCAGCCTCTCTCCTCGGCCCTCCATCTCCCGCGCCTCCACCCCCACCCCACCCTCCTCCTGCTCTCCTCTCCCTCCTCCACCTCTCCCCATCTCTCGCACCTGTTCTCCCCTCCCCCCTCTGCCGATCCTGGGGATCCAACCCCCCGCTCCCCCCACCCACCTCTTCCATCCTGGTCCGTCCTCCCATCAGACCCCCGAGAGCCCCGAGGACGAGGACACGACTGCCCTGCTGGGGAGGAACGCAGACACCCTACTCCACATTTCAGAGGACAATGGGGGCACAGAGAACCCCCTGCTCGCCCCCCTGCTCTCCCCCCGCCGCTCGCCCGCCCTGCCCCCCCGCCACTCCCACGCCCTGCCCCCCCGCCGCTCCCCCCTCCCCATCTCCCCAGTCGACCTGGACCTGGATGAGTCCCACGTCTGAGAAGCGTCCCTGTAACGTTTCAGTAACGTTTTGTTAACATTTCAGTAACAAAACTCGTAACGTAACGTTATAACTAGGGCCAGGAGTTTTTGCCTGACTGAACTTGCGTGACCGCACTAGGAAAAAGTCCTGGCCCTAGTTACAAGGCTCTAAACTACAGACGTAGGCTATAACTAGGGCCCGGAGTTTTGACCCTTTAGGTTATATCACATGGTCCGGCTGGGGAAACTCCTGGTCCTAGTTATGACCCTGGCAGGGTAGCTTCTCTGTGTCGGTCCCCTTCTATATCTTTGGAGTCTGTGTTTAGACATTGAGCTGCCTGATAACTCTGTGTCCTTCTAGCCAACAGAGGTCAGAGGGCACTTGAAAAATGAGGAACCTGTTGGAATACTCTAAAAATAAAAATGCATCCTCCCTTCCTTGATCTGATCTGACATAAAATGACTGGTGAAATCAGTGCAGTAGAATCCTTGCTCTCACCTATCCAATCACGTTAGATTAGTGATTACCTCAAGAAAAGAAGGGAGAAAAGATGCATCTTTAGAGTATTAGAACAGGGCCAAGGACCAATACCTGTTAGTGTTCTCCTCTTGCCCACTCCCCTGCCCCTCTCTCCCCTTCTCTCTCTGCTCTCTTCTGTCCTGTTAGAGCACCAAGATGAAATCCATACTTCACTATGTCTACAGTACCAGTACCCTGGTACCCTCACCTCGGACATTTCAACCCATCTCATAACAAAGTATTCAAATCAAATGCAGAATCAACATGCCTTCTTCACACGTCAGGGTGGATTAATCCACGGTGTCCAACAGGTGATCAAGTGGGACTGTTACTGTTGCTAGGTAGATCACAAGAGAAGGGAGATGTTTCCAGCCATTGGCTGCTACAAACAGACATCTGTTTACCTATAGGTTGACCGTGTCACCTCTCAAGAACTGTTTACAGTGAAGCTGCTGAAGGGTAAACTGTTGACTAGAGAAATTAAATGTATATTAGCTATGATATTATAATATTATGAAATGTATTATATTTAATCCTGAAGACTATTTTAAAGAAATATTTAATATATATAATTGTCAAAGTATTGCAGAGAGGCATAGTATGTTTGTCATTAGGATAATATATTAGTGGCCTCCCAGGTGGGACTGCGGTCTAGGGCACTGCATAGCAGTGCTTGAGGCATCAATACAGACCCGGGTTCAATCCCAGGCTGTGTCACAACCGGCCGTGGGAGTCCCATAGGTGGGCGCACAATTGGCCCAGCGTTGTCTGGGTTAGGGGAGGGTTTGGCCGGGGAGGCTTTACTTGGCTCATGGAGTTCTAGTGACAACCAGTTTTGGCCCAGTGGATGGATGTTGTTTTATGTGTAACCAAATTCATGTTTCGTTTTGAATAGCCTCCAAAGTAATACGGCCCTTCTGTTGTTCTGAAAGCATCATGCATAAAGAATAGGTAACTGCTTATGGGCACCGAAGTATTATTAGTATGTCCCAGTAATGTCATGGAGTTTACAATGCTGCTTTTTATTGTTGCGTTTTCATTGTCTTGAAGAAAGGTTTCTAGTACTCAAAACATTATGCCAACAAGATCCCTGATTCTGAGTTGTAGCAGTTAGGATACCTCCTTGTTCAACGTATGCCTTAAACTAGAGAACTGGGAGGACCCCTCCAGCTCCTTGATAATGGTCTGTTCCCTGACTGAGGTCCCCTTATGTGCCATGGGGCTTGGTAGAGTCCAAACCTGAGATGGGTGTGCTGCAGCCTACTATCTTCTGGTTAATGTTGGTTTTGCACCAGATCAGTGAAAAGAGGATGTAGTTATGAACTAAACTGTAAAAACATTAGGAACAACTTCCTCATAACAGCTTCCTCATATTGAGTTGCATCTCCTTTTCCCCTCAAAACAACTTCCTCATATTGAGTTGCATCTCCTTTTCCCCTCAAAACAGCTTCAATTCGTCGAGTCATGGACTCTGAAAGTTGTGGAAAGCGTTCCACACAGGGATGCTGGCCCATGTTGACTCCAATCCTTCCCACAGTTGTATCAAGTTGGCTGGATGTCCTTTGGGTGGTGGATCATTCTTGATACACATGGGAAACTGTTGGGCGTGAAAAACCCAGAAACGTTGCAGTTCTTGACACAAACCGGTACGCCTGGCACTTACTACCATATCCCCTTGAAAGGCACTTAAATCATTAGTCTTGCCCATTTACCCTCTGAATGGCACACATACACAAGCCATGTCTCAATTGTCTCAAGGATTAAAAATCATTCTTTAACCTGTCTCCTCCCCTTCATCTACACTGACTGAAGTGGATTTATGAGGGATCATAGCTTTCACCTGGATTCACCTGGTCAGTCTATGTCATGGACAGAGCAGGTGTTCCTAATGGTTTGTACACTCAGTTATATGTGAAAGGAAGAACTGGGCTTTTCCTGAATATCTTCTACCATTTCCTCCTGTTTGACGGCATCAGTGCAGAAGCGTTAGTAGTGATATAAATAGGTGCCATAATGCACATATGACCATTGCACTGTGAGTCGGTCTCATAGCTGTGTCTGCTTCTGTGTGTGATCTAAATGTACTGCTGTGTAGTTCCCACAGAGGAGGCTGGTTATCAGATCTATAGTGCCCATATTGTTAGAGGGGTTATCAGATCTATAGTGCCATATCGTTAGAGGGGTTATCAGATCTATAGTGCCCATATCGTTAGAGGGGTTATCAGATCTATAGTGCCCATATCGTTAGAGGGGTTATCAGATCTATAGTGCCATATCGTTAGAGGGGTTATCAGATCTATAGTGCCCATATTGTTAGAGGGGTTATCAGATCTATAGTGCCATATCGTTAGAGGGGTTATCAGATCTATAGTGCCCATATCGTTAGAGGGGTTATCAGATCTATAGTGCCCATATCGTTAGAGGGGATTCTATTTCAATGATAGTATCACTATAGTTCATTCTAGAACCCACGGGGATAGTACAACAGTCTATTATACTGTATAAGCCAATGATACTGTAGGTGACATATTCGGGTGTCCCTGTGGACGTGTGTTGTCTTGTCAGTGCTAACGGTTAGTGTCTGTCCGTGTGTGTAGTGCCAATGCTCTCTGCTGCTGAGCTGTCCTTGTGCAGATGCTTTCTGGGAGGTTGGCATGGAGACTTATTCATCAAACTTGCCATACATTCCAAAGTCATCTGCATTCTGCAGTTTGTCCCATGTAATGCACTGTTGAAGTGCTCTACTTCAAACTGGAACTGTTTTGGATGAGAGATCTATTTAGGATTGCAAAATGTCTGTAACTTTTCCAAAATAACCAGCTTTTCCAGAAATCTTGGTTGGAGGATTCTGGATTTCTTGTTTATTACCATCATAGTGGGTTTATCTCAACCTACTGTCTCCATATACCATCATAGTGGGTTTACCTCAACCTACTGTCTCCATATACCATCATAGTGGTTTTACCTCAACCTGCTGTCTCCATATACCATCATAGTGGGTATACCTCAACCTGCTGTCTCCATATACCATCATAGTGGGTTTACCTCAACCTGCTGTCTCCATATACCATCATAGTGGGTTTACCTCAACCTGCTGTCTCCATATACCATCATAGTGGTTTTACCTCAACCTGCTGTCTCCATATACCATCATAGTGGGTTTATCTCAACCTGCTGTCTCCATATACCATCATAGTGGGTTTACCTCAACCTGCTGTCTCCATATACCATCATAGTGGGTTTACCTCAACCTACTGTCTCCATATACCATCATAGTGGGTTTACCTCAACCTGCTGTCTCCATATACCCTCATAGTGGGTTTACCTCAACCTACTGTCTCCATATACCATCATAGTGGGTTTACCTCAACCTGCTGTCTCCATATACCCTCATAGTGGGTATACCTCAACCTGCTGTCTCCATATACCATCATAGTGGGTTTACCTCAACCTGCTGTCTCCATATAACATCATAGTGGGTTTACCTCAACCTGCTGTCTCCATATACCCTCATAGTGGGTTTACCTCAACCTACTGTCTACATATACCATCATAGTGGGTTTACCTCAACCTGCTGTCTCCATATACCATCATAGTGGGTTTACCTCAACCTGCTGTCTACATATACCATCATAGTGGGTTTATCTCAACCTGCTGTCTCCATATACCATCATAGTGGGTTTATCTCAACCTGCTGTCTCCATATACCATCATAGTGGGTTTAACTCAACCTGCTGTCCAACTAGTATATCAGGAGTTTGAGGAAAGTTACCAGAATTTGGAGACCCTAGTTCTATTGCATTGTCAATTGCAATTTGTAGTACCGGTAAGCACACTGTATTGCTTTAAACATAATCAGAAAATGATCTTTTTAGATGATTGCCAACTCATAGCTAACAGCGTAATATTCTGTGGCCAATTTGTTAATTGATGATGTTCGTCGCAATGAAATATGTTTCTAGTTTGTTTAGTTCTATTTCTTACATGTTATGGAGGATAGCTGGATCTGTGTTGTTCTGGCTCTGGGGATAACCTTTCCATAAACTAGGAAGTTTACCTCAAAGTCCTATCCACACGCTAGGGGCGGCAGGTAGCCTAGTGGTTAGAGCGTTGGACAAGTAACTGAAAGGTTGTAAGATCGAATCCCTGAGCTGACAAGGTAAAAATCTGTCGTTCTGCCCCTGAACAAGGCAGTTAACCCACTGTTCCTAAGCCATCATTGAAAATAGGAATTTGTTCTTAACTGACTTGCCTAGTTAAATAAAGATAAAATGCTGTATGGTGGAGCTGTGACATATTCAGAAGTGTGTGTGTGTGTCAAATGCAGGGCCCCCAGGGGTGATTAGCAGTGGAGGCTGGTGGAAGGAGCTATAGGAAGACAGGCTCATTGTAATGGCTGGAATGGAACCATGTTTGACTCCGTTCCATTGATTCCATTACAATGAGCCTGTCCTCCTATAGCTCCTCCCACCAGACTCCTCAGGTGGAAAGTGGAAATGACACATTATGGCCTAGATACATATATTATATTTTGATATTTTATTTCTCCAAATATATATTAACATCAACATTTGTTCACGTGAAGATTAGCCTCATATTCAATCATTGTTCCATCGACATATATTTTTTCCTCTGTGTGACTCTGAAATATATCGTATTATATACTTAAGATATTTATTTCAAATTATTGTCTTGTCCTGTGTTCTCAATCTATTCTAAAATATAGCTATATCAAAGTATTTATGAAACATTTAAAGAATAAATGGATATTGTTGTACACAATGTTATTTATTTTCCGTCCCTAGTTTTTTCCTTCTCTTGTAATATCTTGAACTAACTGTCAACTAAATGTAAGTTTAGAGGGCATTTACTGTAGTTCAGATAAAACTACCACACAACCACCCACAGATGGCAGTAGAAAGGATACTCTGAGACAATTTCCTGTTTGGAGTTGATGAAAGGAAGGGCTCTCTTTGGTTAAAGACTTCAACAGTGCCGGTCAGAGGTCAGAAGCTGGAGAAGGTAAGCTCATATACAGTCAGTGAACTAAGCAGACCAGACCCAGCTGCTAATGCATTGGTGCCTATGGGAGAGCCACCCCTTAAGCAGACTGGAACTGTGACCATTTTTTCCACCATATTTGATAAGCTTCCTGCGTTGAGGTACACAGACCATACCTGTTCACTAACTCAACTCTTACTCACGTCTTCTTCAAACATTCTTCAGACATTTGTAACACCATTTTTTCCCTCGATACCACCACACCGACACTCTTTTTTTCCTTGATGCCCCCATTATTAACCAAATAATGATCATTTTGCGAGAAGAAAAAAAAGTTAGACAGGCTCACTGGGCTAAAAATGGACCAACCCATATGGCCCTAAACAAAGAGGTGAACAGCCCAGGGCCCTAAACAAAGAGGTGAACAGTGGGTCAGCCTCAACCTGCTGTCTACATATACCATCATAGTGGGTTTACCTCAACCTGCTGTCTCCATATACCATCATAGTGGGTCAACCTCAACCTGCTGTCTCCATATACCATCATAGTGGGTTTACCTCAACCTGCTGTCTCCATATACCATCATAGTGGGTCAACCTCAACCTGCTGTCTCCATATACCATCATAGTGGGTTTACCTCAACCTGCTGTCTCCATATACCATCATAGTGGTTTTACCTCAACCTGCTGTCTCCATATACCATCATAGTGGGTTTATCTCAACCTGCTGTCTCCATATACCATCATAGTGGGTTTATCTCAACCTGCTGTCTCCATATACCATCATAATGGGTTTACCTCAACCTGCTGTCTCCATATACCATCATAGTGGGTTTATCTCAACCTGCTGTCTCCATATACCATCATAGTGGGTTTATCTCAACCTGCTGTCTCCATATACCCTCACAACATCATACTGGTCCAACATAAAATGTGTGGTAGCCTGAGGAACCGTAGCTGTAGGAATATGGTAGAAGACAATATTTTTATTAAAACCATAAAGCGGAATATACAATGCAGTATAACTGTTATCTCAGTTCAACTTGGATAAGAATGTACATGAATGATGATCAAATCTGACCTTAAATCACATTATTACTGCGAGTCACAATGTAGAAATAGATGTTTTCTTTGAGAAACCATGATTAAATTAGTGAGTTAATACTTTGGATTCAACCAACAAACACCAGGTTAGTGTTCACTGTTGTTAATATATTTACATAGATGGACACGTCAAAGTATATAATATTCTTATATACATGTACCTTGACATTTTCTGAAATAATATCTTATTCAATATTCACATACCAGACATTATGATATCATGTGCTTTAAGCAGAGAAAAGGCCAGAAGTCCTTTGACAGTTGATTCAGTTTCTTTTCCAGTTCAGTTCAGAGGTAAACCAAGGTAACAGCAGCATACTGATAACTGACGTCATGCTGCTTGCTTAGCGAGTACCGCTTCCTCCTGATCGGCTCACACGGATGCTCCAACCCAGGACATCTGCTTCGCTAGCACACGTGACCGCCGTCCCGAAGCGTCTTACCAGTCGGCGCCATTGAAGCGTTGACAATTCGGCTACACAAGTGGTGACACTTCAGGCTGAGGAGTAAGTTTCCCACGTCCCCCACGTGCTACACTCTCACCATACAACCTTTATCCCCCACGTGCTACACTCTCACCATACAACCTTTATCCCCCACGTGCTACACTCTCACCATACAACCTTTATCCCCCACGTGCTACACTCTCACCATACAACCTTTATCCCCCACGTGCTACACTCTCACCATACAACCTTTATCCCCCACGTGCTACACTCTCACCATACAACCTTTATCCCCCACGTGCTACACTCTCACCATACAACCTTTATCCCCCACGTGCTACACTCTCACCATACAACCTTTATCCCCCACGTGCTACACTCTCACCATACAACCTTTATCCCCCACGTGCTACACTCTCACCATACAACCTTTATCCCCCATGTGCTACACTCTCACCATACAACCTTTATCCCCCATGTGCTACACTCTCACCATACAACCTTTATCCCCCATGTGCTACACTCTCACCATACAACCTTTATCCCCCATGTGCTACACTCTCACCATACAACCTTTATCCCCCAAGTGCTACACTCTCACCATACAACCTTTATCCCCCACGTGCTACACTCTCACCATACAACCTTTATCCCCCATGTGCTACACTCTCACCATACAACCTTTATCCCCCATGTGCTACACTCTCACCATACAACCTTTATCCCCCATGTGCTACACTCTCACCATACAACCTTTATCCCCCATGTGCTACACTCTCACCATACAACCTTTATCCCCCATGTGCTACACTCTCACCATACAACCTTTATCCCCCAAGTGCTACACTCTCACCATAACAACCTTTATCCCCCACGTGCTACACTCTCACCATACAACCTTTATCCCCCATGTGCTACACTCTCACCATACAACCTTTATCCCCCACGTGCTACACTCTCACAATACAACCTTTATCCCCCACGTGCTACACTCTCACCATACAACCTTTATCCTGCTGATACTACACACGTTCTCTTAATAAACAACCTTTATCCTGCTGATACTACACACGTTCTCTTAATAAACAACCTTTATCCTGCTGATACTACACACGTTCTCTTAATAAACAAACCTTTATCCTGCTGATACTACACACGTTCTCTTAATAAACAACCTTTATCCTGCTGATACTACACACGTTCTCTTAATAAACAACCTTTATCCTGCTGATACTACACACGTTCTCTTAATAAACAACCTTTATCCTGCTGATACTACACACGTTCTCTTAATAAACAAACCTTTATCCTGCTGATACTACACACGTTCTCTTAATAAACAACCTTTATCCTGCTGATACTACACACGTTCTCTTAATAAACAAACTTTATCCTGCTGATACTACACACGTTCTCTTAATAAACAAACCTTTATCCTGCTGATACTACACACGTTCTCTTAATAAACAACCTTTATCCTGCTGATACTACACACGTTCTCTTAATAAACAACCTTTATCCTGCTGATACTACACACGTTCTCTTAATAAACAACCTTTATCCTGCTGATACTACACACGTTCTCTTAATAAACAACCTTTATCCTGCTGATACTACACACGTTCTCTTAATAAACAACCTTTATCCTGCTGATACTACACACGTTCTCTTAATAAACAACCTTTATCCTGCTGATACTACACACGTTCTCTTAATAAACAACCTTTATCCTGCTGATACTACACACGTTCTCTTAATAAACAACCTTTATCCTGCTGATACTACACACGTTCTCTTAATAAACAACCTTTATCCTGCTGATACTACACACGTTCTCTTACTAAACAACCCTTTATCCTGCTGATACTACACACGTTCTCTTAATAAACAACCTTTATCCTGCTGATACTACACACGTTCTCTTCCTAAACAACCCTTTATCCTGCTGATACTACACACGTTCTCTTAATAAACAAACCTTAATCCTGCTGATACTACACACGTTCTCTTAATAAACAACCCTTTATCCTGCTGATACTACACACGTTCTCTTAATAAACAACCTTAATCCTGCTGATACTACACACGTTCTCGTAATAAACAACCTTTATCCTGCTGATACTACACACGTTCTCTTAATAAACAACCTTTATCCTGCTGATACTACACACGTTCTCTTAATAAACAACCTTTATCCTGCTGATACTACACACGTTCTCTTAATAAACAACCTTTATCCTGCTGATACTACACACGTTCTCTTAATAAATCAACACAAGGGGATATGTTTGTGCCTTATATCTCATTATAAAATATAGTCCTGGACTGCATCTCATGTCTTGAAAGGCTTCCTTACCTCCCCACTTTATCTGGAGCGCAGCCAGTATTGGACTGAGTATTGAGACGCAGCCCTGTAACTTTATGCCAGCTGGGGCTTGTTGCCGTGACAACAGTGGTTCTGTTTCCATGTGAAGGTCAAAAGGTGAAGTTGTTGTGCACTCGTACCATAGACGTCGTCGCTGACCCACGGCCCGACCACCTTACATCTTGTGGAAACATTCCTTAGCATTGGTCCACACTTGAATGCCCTATACAGAGAGGAGAACATAAAACACAGAAATTGAACTAGGTCCTAACAACATTGGCCTTTGACTTTATAACAAGCGGGTTGTGTTCAGTAGGGCACACCGTTGCAACGCGTTTTGAAACAAAAGTCTCTCATTGGACAAGTCCAGGTAGTCCCTCTCTCTTTCAGTCCGTGTTCTTCAGTTTGGTGCCTAATGAACACAACTCTGAGAGTGGTATTTAAAGCAACACGAAAATTACAGTTTCTTATTGGACAAGTCCAGGTAGTCCCTCTGTCTTTGAGTCAGTTTTTGTCCGTTTGATGCCCAATGAAAATAACCCTCATAGATATAGGAGCATTTCCAGACTTCCACCTGAGTGTGACACACCTTCTTACACATGCTGATCTGCATGACGGCGTAGCCAATCAAAGCCTCCCTCAGATCCCTGTCCTTCTGCTCCTTGAAGCGCTGCATGTCCACCCACGCACCCTTCACGTACTCCCTGCACACACACACACACACACACACACACACACACACACACACACACACACACACACACACACACACACACACACACTATATTACATACTTTATCAATGAGTTGTTTTCAGCATGTGGTCTATCCATCTATCTATCTAGGTATTTCTGCATGGTTTAACATGAGGGACTCACTCGCACTCCACTGTTTTCTCTGTGACCGTCTCCTCTCCCTGGACGATCTGCTCCTCTAGTAGGCTGAGTTTAGCCTCCCTCTGCTCTGGTGTCTCCTGACCAAACAGCTTGTTGGTCATTCCTTTGAAGGAGAACGTCCGTACCATCTGAGGACGGACAGACAGAGAATGGAGGGGCATTACTAGCCTGGTGGTCTTGTCAATTCAAGAAGTACACTGAAATGCCAGATTCTCTCCTATGCTTTTCAATGAGGAAAATGTGGAATTGGAATTTGATTTACTTTCTGAATTGAAATGGAATTCACCACAGGCCTGCTGTTGGTCCAGTCTGTTGATGCTTCGGCCTCTCTGTGTTTGTTGTCATGACAAACATGCATGGCATGCAATAGAAGAGTTGGCTACAGTAGAGTCTGGGACTACAGTAGAGCCTGGGACTACAGTAGAGCCTGGGACTACAGTAGAGCCTGGGACTACAGTAGAGTCTGGGACTACAGTAGAGTCTGGGACTACAGTAGAGTCTGGGACATGTCCTTATATAGAGGGGTTTGAAGAAGACATGAAGTCAAAGATGGGACCAGGCTAGGGCTTTACATGTCCTTATATAGAAGGGTTTGAAAAATACATGTAGTCAAAGATTCTGAGAGGACTTGACAAACAAGACCTCTTGGGCCTTGCCAATGCTCTTGAGACCTATACTGTACTAATATTGGAAAGACAAGAGCTTGCCTCTTACAAGAGATCACCATCTCAGTTGGAGTCCTCTAGTTTTCCTATAACAGGATACAAACAGTAGATAAACTAGACCTTCGCCTAAACCTACGGCTTTCTTCATTGTCCCTGAGGGTATCGATAAAGTTGTATTGAATTGAATACCCCAGTGGCCAGCTCCTCCCGTTGCTGCTTCTTGGAGATGAGGTCTGAGGAGGCCGTCTCCAGCTCATACTGGGTCAGCTCGTGTTTCCTACACACAGCCCTGTAGGAAACAGACAGCAGCAGCTTTACAGGAGGCCCATACAATGTCACAACATCATACAGCATTACTTCCTGGGACACAAGTTGTAGCAGGCCCGTTTAGAGGAGATATTTTTACACTGTCAGAACCTTCTACTTGGTGCATTACCCTCTTTACCTGACTAAGGGGACAGGGTTCTGGAATCCCTTCACAAAATATGATTCATTGGTTAGTTGATTCATTGATTGATTAGCCATAATGTGCAATAGGACCAACCTTAAGGCTTCGGCATAGAAAAGGTATTCCTTCAGTTGGTCTGCGTAGCGCTCCTCTTCCTCCAAGATATCATCTACTGACGCAGCATAGCTGTGGACAAAATGACAGATTGATTGATTTTATTAGCCAGTTAAACAAATATATACTTATTTTCATTGTAGTTCCTAAATTGCTTGATGTGTGCACTCTGCATTAGAATACCAGGCTGATTTTATTTGCCAGTTAAAAAATATATAATTATTTCCATTGTGTTCCCTATTTTCCATTGTGGTTCCTAAATTGCAGGTTGTGTGCAATCTACATTAGAATAGCAGGCTCAGCAGCACAGGTTAGATAAAACAGCTGTTGGCGGATGGAGAGTACTCACGCATCCATATGGTGTCCAGCACTCTGTAGACCGTCTCCCATCTCCTTCTCTAAGGCACTCCACTCACTGTCACACAAACAGTCAGATCAGTCAGACCGTCTCCCATCTCCTTCTCTAAGGCACTCCACTCACTGTCACACAAACAGTCAGATCAGTCAGACCGTCTCCCATCTCCTTCTCTAAGGCACTCCACTCACTGTCACACAAACAGTCAGATCAGTCAGACCGTCTCCCATCTCCTTCTCTAAGGCACTCCACTCACTGTCACACAAACAGTCAGATCAGTTAGACCGTCTCCCATCTCCTTCTCTAAGGCACTCCACTCACTGACACACAAACAGTCAGATCAGTCAGACCGTCTCCCATCTCCTTCTCTAAGGCACTCCACTCACTGACACACAAACAGTCAGATCAGTCAGACCGTCTCCCATCTCCTTCTCTAATGCACTCCACTCACTGACACACAAACAGTCAGATCAGTCAGACCGTCTCCCATCTCCTTCTCTAAGGCGCTCCACTCACTGTCACACAAACAGTCAGACCGTCTCCCATCTCCTTCTCTAAGGCACTCCACTCACTGACACACAAACAGTCAGATCAGTCAGACCGTCTCCCATCTCCTTCTCTAAGGCACTCCACTCACTGACACACAAACAGTCAGATCAGTTAGACCGTCTCCCATCTCCTTCTCTAAGGCACTCCACTCACTGACACACAAACAGTCAGATCAGTTAGACCGTCTCCCATCTCCTTCTCTAAGGCACTCCACTCACTGACACACAAACAGTCAGATCAGTTAGACCGTCTCCCATCTCCTTCTCTAAGGCACTCCACTCACTGACACACAAACAGTCAGATCAGTTAGACCGTCTCCCATCTCCTTCTCTAAGGCACTCCACTCACTGACACACAAACAGTCAGATCAGTTAGACCGTCTCCCATCTCCTTCTCTAAGGCACTCCACTCACTGACACACAAACAGTCAGATCAGTTAGACCGTCTCCCATCTCCTTCTCTAAGGCACTCCACTCACTGACACACAAACAGTCAGATCAGTTAGACCGTCTCCCATCTCCTTCTCTAAGGCACTCCACTCACTGTCACACAAACAGTCAGACCGTCTCCCATCTCCTTCTCTAAGGCACTCCACTCACTGACACACAAACAGTCAGATCAGTTAGACCGTCTCCCATCTCCTTCTCTAAGGCACTCCACTCACTGACACACAAACAGTCAGATCAGTTAGACCGTCTCCCATCTCCTTCTCTAAGGCACTCCACTCACTGACACACAAACAGTCAGATCAGTCAGACCGTCTCCCATCTCCTTCTCTAAGGCACTCCACTCACTGACACACAAACAGTCAGATCAGTCAGACCGTCTCCCATCTCCTTCTCTAATGCACTCCACTCACTGACACACAAACAGTCAGATCAGTCAGACCGTCTCCCATCTCCTTCTCTAAGGCGCTCCACTCACTGTACACACAAACAGTCAGATCAGTCAGACCGTCTCCCATCTCCTTCTCTAAGGCACTCCACTCACTGACACACAAACAGTCAGATCAGTTAGACCGTCTCCCATCTCCTTCTCTAAGGCACTCCACTCACTGACACACAAACAGTCAGATCAGTTAGACCGTCTCCCATCTCCTTCTCTAAGGCACTCCACTCACTGACACACAAACAGTCAGATCAGTTAGACCGTCTCCCATCTCCTTCTCTAAGGCACTCCACTCACTGACACACAAACAGTCAGATCAGTTAGACCGTCTCCCATCTCCTTCTCTAAGGCACTCCACTCACTGACACACAAACAGTCAGATCAGTTAGACCGTCTCCCATCTCCTTCTCTAAGGCACTCCACTCACTGACACACAAACAGTCAGATCAGTTAGACCGTCTCCCATCTCCTTCTCTAAGGCACTCCACTCACTGACACACAAACAGTCAGATCAGTTAGACCGTCTCCCATCTCCTTCTCTAAGGCACTCCACTCACTGTCACACAAACAGTTAGATCAGTCAGACCGTCTCCCATCTCCTTCTCTAAGGCACTCCACTCACTGTCACACAAACAGTCAGACCGTCTCCCATCTCCTTCTCTAAGGCACTCCACTCACTGACACACAAACAGTCAGATCAGTTAGACCGTCTCCCATCTCCTTCTCTAAGGCACTCCACTCACTGACACACAAACAGTCAGATCAGTTAGACCGTCTCCCATCTCCTTCTCTAAGGCACTCCACTCACTGACACACAAACAGTCAGATCAGTTAGACCGTCTCCCATCTCCTTCTCTAAGGCACTCCACTCACTGTCACACAAACAGTCAGACCGTCTCCCATCTCCTTCTCTAAGGCACTCCACTCACTGACACACAAACAGTCAGATCAGTTAGACCGTCTCCCATCTCCTTCTCTAAGGCACTCCACTCACTGACACACAAACAGTCAGATCAGTTAGACCGTCTCCCATCTCCTTCTCTAAGGCACTCCACTCACTGTCACACAAACAGTCAGACCGTCTCCCATCTCCTTCTCTAAGGCACTCCACTCACTGACACACAAACAGTCAGATCAGTTAGACCGTCTCCCATCTCCTTCTCTAAGGCACTCCACTCACTGTCACACAAACAGTCAGATCAGTTAGACCGTCTCCCATCTCCTTCTCTAAGGCACTCCACTCACTGACACACAAACAGTCAGATCAGTCAGACCGTCTCCCATCTCCTTCTCTAAGGCACTCCACTCACTGACACACAAACAGTCAGATCAGTCAGACCGTCTCCCATCTCCTTCTCTAATGCACTCCACTCACTGACACACAAACAGTCAGATCAGTCAGACCGTCTCCCATCTCCTTCTCTAAGGCGCTCCACTCACTGTCACACAAACAGTCAGACCGTCTCCCATCTCCTTCTCTAAGGCACTCCACTCACTGACACACAAACAGTCAGATCAGTCAGACCGTCTCCCATCTCCTTCTCTAAGGCACTCCACTCACTGACACACAAACAGTCAGATCAGTTAGACCGTCTCCCATCTCCTTCTCTAAGGCACTCCACTCACTGACACACAAACAGTCAGATCAGTTAGACCGTCTCCCATCTCCTTCTCTAAGGCACTCCACTCACTGACACACAAACAGTCAGATCAGTTAGACCGTCTCCCATCTCCTTCTCTAAGGCACTCCACTCACTGACACACAAACAGTCAGATCAGTTAGACCGTCTCCCATCTCCTTCTCTAAGGCACTCCACTCACTGACACACAAACAGTCAGACCGTCTCCCATCTCCTTCTCTAAGGCACTCCACTCACTGTCACACAAACAGTCAGAAAGTCTCCCATCTCCTTCTCTAAGGCACTCCACTCACTGTCACACAAACAGTCAGACCGTCTCCCATCTCCTTCTCTAAGGCACTCCACTCACTGACACACAAACAGTCAGACCGTCTCCCATCTCCTTCTCTAAGGCACTCCACTCACTGACACACAAACAGTCAGACCGTCTCCCATCTCCTTCTCTAAGGCACTCCACTCACTGACACACAAACAGACAGACCGTCTCCCATCTCCTTCTCTAAGGCACTCCACTCACTGTCACACAAACAGTCAGACCGTCTCCCATCTCCTTCTCTAAGGCACTCCACTCACTGACACACAAACAGTCAGACCGTCTCCCATCTCCTTCTCTAAGGCACTCCACTCACTGACACACAAACAGTCAGATCAGTTAGACCGTCTCCCATCTCCTTCTCTAAGGCACTCCACTCACTGTCACACAAACAGTCAGATCAGTCAGACCGTCTCCCATCTCCTTCTCTAAGGCACTCCACTCACTGTCACACAAACAGTCAGATCAGTCAGACCGTCTCCCATCTCCTTCTCTAAGGCACTCCACTCACTGTCACACAAACAGTCAGACCGTCTCCCATCTCCTTCTCTAAGGCACTCCACTCACTGTCACACAAACAGTCAGATCAGTCAGACCGTCTCCCATCTCCTTCTCTAAGGCACTCCACTCACTGTCACACAAACAGTCAGATCAGTCAGACCGTCTCCCATCTCCTTCTCTAAGGCACTCCACTCACTGTCACACAAACAGTCAGACCGTCTCCCATCTCCTTCTCTAAGGCACTCCACTCACTGTCACACAAACAGTCAGATCAGTCAGACCGTCTCCCATCTCCTTCTCTAAGGCACTCCACTCACTGTCACACAAACAGTCAGATCAGTTAGACCGTCTCCCATCTCCTTCTCTAAGGCACTCCACTCACTGACACACAAACAGTCAGATCAGTCAGACCGTCTCCCATCTCCTTCTCTAAGGCACTCCACTCACTGACACACAAACAGTCAGATCAGTTAGACCGTCTCCCATCTCCTTCTCTAAGGCACTCCACTCACTGACACACAAACAGTCAGACCGTCTCCCATCTCCTTCTCTAAGGCACTCCACTCACTGTCACACAAACAGTCAGATCAGTCAGACCGTCTCCCATCTCCTTCTCTAATGCACTCCACTCACTGTCACACAAACAGTCAGATCAGTTAGACCGTCTCCCATCTCCTTCTCTAAGGCACTCCACTCACTGTCACACAAACAGTCAGACCGTCTCCCATCTCCTTCTCTAAGGCACTCCACTCACTGACACACAAACAGTCAGACCGTCTCCCATCTCCTTCTCTAAGGCACTCCACTCACTGTCACACAAACAGTCAGATCAGTCAGACCGTCTCCCATCTCCTTCTCTAATGCACTCCACTCACTGCCACACAAACAGTCAGATCAGTCAGACCGTCTCCCATCTCCTTCTCTAAGGCACTCCACTCACTGCCACACAAACAGTCAGATCAGTCAGACCGTCTCCCATCTCCTTCTCTAAGGCACTCCACTCACTGTCACACAAACAGTCAGATCAGTTAGACCGTCTCCCATCTCCTTCTCTAAGGCACTCCACTCACTGTCACACAAACAGTCAGATCAGTCAGACCGTCTCCCATCTCCTTCTCTAATGCACTCCACTCACTGTCACACAAACAGTCAGACCGTCTCCCATCTCCTTCTCTAAGGCACTCCACTCACTGCCACACAAACAGTCAGATCAGTCAGACCGTCTCCCATCTCCTTCTCTAAGGCACTCCACTCACTGTCACACAAACAGTCAGATCAGTCAGACCGTCTCCCATCTCCTTCTCTAATGCACTCCACTCACTGACACACAAACAGTTAGACCGTCTCCCATCTCCTTCTCTAAGGCACTCCACTCACTGTCACACAAACAGTCAGATCAGTTAGACCGTCTCCCATCTCCTTCTCTAATGCACTCCACTCACTGCCACACAAACAGTCAGATCAGTCAGACCGTCTCCCATCTCCTTCTCTAAGGCACTCCACTCACTGTCACACAAACAGTCAGATCAGTCAGACCGTCTCCCATCTCCTTCTCTAAGGCACTCCACTCACTGTCACACAAACAGTCAGATCAGTCAGACCGTCTCCCATCTCCTTCTCTAAGGCACTCCACTCACTGCCACACAAACAGTCAGATCAGTCAGACCGTCTCCCATCTCCTTCTCTAAGGCACTCCACTCACTGACACACAAACAGTCAGATCAGTCAGACCGTCTCCCATCTCCTTCTCTAAGGCACTCCACTCACTGTCACACAAACAGTCAGACCGTCTCCCATCTCCTTCTCTAAGGCACTCCACTCACTGTCACACAAACAGTCAGATCAGTCAGACCGTCTCCCATCTCCTTCTCTAAGGCACTCCACTCACTGTCACACAAACAGTCAGACCGTCTCCCATCTGCTTCTCTAAGGCACTCCACTCACTGTCACACAAACAGTCAGACCGTCTCCCATCTCCTTCTCTAAGGCACTCCACTCACTGTCACACAAACAGTCAGATCAGTCAGACCGTCTCCCATCTCCTTCTCTAAGGCACTCCACTCACTGTCACACAAACAGTCAGATCAGTCAGACCGTCTCCCATCTCCTTCTCTAAGGCACTCCACTCACTGTCACACAAACAGTCAGACCGTCTCCCATCTCCTTCTCTAAGGCACTCCACTCACTGCCACACAAACAGTCAGACCGTCTCCCATCTCCTTCTCTAAGGCACTCCACTCACTGTCACACAAACAGTCAGACCGTCTCCCATCTCCTTCTCTAAGGCACTCCACTCACTGCCACACAAACAGTCAGATCAGTCAGACCATCTCCCATCTCCTTCTCTAAGGCACTCCACTCACTGACACACAAACAGTCAGATCAGTTAGACCGTCTCCCATCTCCTTCTCTAAGGCACTCCACTCACTGACACACAAACAGTCAGATCAGTTAGACCGTCTCCCATCTCCTTCTCTAAGGCACTCCACTCACTGACACACAAACAGTCAGATCAGTTAGACCGTCTCCCATCTCCTTCTCTAAGGCACTCCACTCACTGCCACACAAACAGTCAGATCAGTCAGACCGTCTCCCATCTCCTTCTCTAAGGCACTCCACTCACTGTCACACAAACAGTCAGATCAGTTAGACCGTCTCCCATCTCCTTCTCTAAGGCACTCCACTCACTGTCACACAAACAGTCAGATCAGTCAGACCGTCTCCCATCTCCTTCTCTAATGCACTCCACTCACTGTCACACAAACAGTCAGACCGTCTCCCATCTCCTTCTCTAAGGCACTCCACTCACTGCCACACAAACAGTCAGATCAGTCAGACCGTCTCCCATCTCCTTCTCTAAGGCACTCCACTCACTGTCACACAAACAGTCAGATCAGTCAGACCGTCTCCCATCTCCTTCTCTAAGGCACTCCACTCACTGACACACAAACAGTTAGACCGTCTCCCATCTCCTTCTCTAAGGCACTCCACTCACTGACACACAAACAGTCAGATAGTCTCCCATCTCCTTCTCTAAGGCACTCCACTCACTGTCACACAAACAGTCAGATCAGTTAGACCGTCTCCCATCTCCTTCTCTAAGGCACTCCACTCACTGTCACACAAACAGTCAGATCAGTCAGACCGTCTCCCATCTCCTTCTCTAAGGCACTCCACTCACTGTCACACAAACAGTCAGATCAGTCAGACCGTCTCCCATCTCCTTCTCTAAGGCACTCCACTCACTGCCACACAAACAGTCAGATCAGTCAGACCGTCTCCCATCTCCTTCTCTAAGGCACTCCACTCACTGACACACAAACAGTCAGATCAGTCAGACCGTCTCCCATCTCCTTCTCTAAGGCACTCCACTCACTGTCACACAAACAGTCAGATCAGTCAGACCGTCTCCCATCTCCTTCTCTAAGGCACTCCACTCACTGTCACACAAACAGTCAGATCAGTCAGACCGTCTCCCATCTCCTTCTCTAAGGCACTCCACTCACTGTCACACAAACAGTCAGATCAGTACCGTCTCCCATCTCCTTCTCTAAGGCACTCCACTCACTGTCACACAAACAGTCAGACCGTCTCCCATCTCCTTCTCTAAGGCACTCCACTCACTGTCACACAAACAGTCAGATCAGTCAGACCGTCTCCCATCTCCTTCTCTAAGGCACTCCACTCACTGTCACACAAACAGTCAGATCAGTCAGACCGTCTCCCATCTCCTTCTCTAAGGCACTCCACTCACTGTCACACAAACAGTCAGACCGTCTCCCATCTCCTTCTCTAAGGCACTCCACTCACTGCCACACAAAACAGTCAGACCGTCTCCCATCTCCTTCTCTAAGGCACTCCACTCACTGTCACACAAACAGTCAGACCGTCTCCCATCTCCTTCTCTAAGGCACTCCACTCACTGCCACACAAACAGTCAGATCAGTCAGACCGTCTCCCATCTCCTTCTCTAAGGCACTCCACTCACTGACACACAAACAGTCAGATCAGTTAGACCGTCTCCCATCTCCTTCTCTAAGGCACTCCACTCACTGACACACAAACAGTCAGATCAGTCAGACCGTCTCCCATCTCCTTCTCTAAGGCACTCCACTCACTGTCACACAAACAGTCAGATCAGTCAGACCGTCTCCCATCTCCTTCTCTAAGGCACTCCACTCACTGTCACACAAACAGTCAGATCAGTCAGACCGTCTCCCATCTCCTTCTCTAAGGCACTCCACTCACTGTCACACAAACAGTCAGATCAGTCAGACCGTCTCCCATCTCCTTCTCTAAGGCACTCCACTCACTGTCACACAAACAGTCAGACCGTCTCCCATCTCCTTCTCTAAGGCACTCCACTCACTGTCACACAAACAGTCAGACCGTCTCCCATCTCCTTCTCTAAGGCACTCCACTCACTGCACACAACAGTCAGATCAGTCAGACCGTCTCCCATCTCCTTCTCTAAGGCACTCCACTCACTGTACACACAAACAGTACAGACCGTCTCCCATCTCCTTCTCTAAGGCACTCCACTCACTGCCACACAAACAGTCAGATCAGTCAGACCGTCTCCCATCTCCTTCTCTAAGGCACTCCACTCACTGTCACACAAACAGACAGACCGTCTCCCATCTCCTTCTCTAAGGCACTCCACTCACTGCCACACAAACAGTCAGATCAGTCAGACCGTCTCCCATCTCCTTCTCTAAGGCACTCCACTCACTGTCACACAAACAGTCAGATCAGTTAGACCGTCTCCCATCTCCTTCTCTAAGGCACTCCACTCACTGCCACACAAACAGTCAGATCAGTCAGACCGTCTCCCATCTCCTTCTCTAAGGCACTCCACTCACTGACACACAAACAGTCAGATCAGTCAGACCGTCTCCCATCTCCTTCTCTAAGGCACTCCACTCACTGACACACAAACAGTCAGATCAGTCAGACCGTCTCCCATCTCCTTCTCTAAGGCACTCCACTCACTGCCACACAAACAGTCAGACCGTCTCCCATCTCCTTCTCTAAGGCACTCCACTCACTGTCACACAAACAGTCAGATCAGTTAGACCGTCTCCCATCTCCTTCTCTAAGGCACTCCACTCACTGTCACACAAACAGTCAGACCGTCTCCCATCTCCTTCTCTAAGGCACTCCACTCACTGCCACACAAACAGTCAGATCAGTCAGACCGTCTCCCATCTCCTTCTCTAAGGCACTCCACTCACTGTCACACAAACAGTCAGATCAGTTAGACCGTCTCCCATCTCCTTCTCTAAGGCACTCCACTCACTGTCACACAAACAGTCAGATCAGTCAGACCGTCTCCCATCTCCTTCTCTAAGGCACTCCACTCACTGACACACAAACAGTCAGATCAGTTAGACCGTCTCCCATCTCCTTCTCTAAGGCACTCCACTCACTGCCACACAAACAGTCAGACCGTCTCCCATCTCCTTCTCTAAGGCACTCCACTCACTGCCACACAAACAGTCAGATCAGTTAGACCGTCTCCCATCTCTTTCTCTAAGGCACTCCACTCACTGCCACACAAACAGTCAGATCAGTTAGACCGTCTCCCATCTCCTTCTCTAAGGAACTCCACTCACTGACACACAAACAGTCAGACCGTCTCCCATCTCCTTCTCTAAGGCACTCCACTCACTGACACACAAACAGTCAGATCAGTCAGACCGTCTCCCATCTCCTTCTCTAATGCACTCCACTCACTGTCACACAAACAGTCAGATCAGTCAGACCGTCTCCCATCTCCTTCTCTAAGGCACTCCACTCACTGTCACACAAACAGTCAGACCGTCTCCCATCTCCTTCTCTAAGGCACTCCACTCACTGCCACACAAACAGTCAGATCAGTCAGACCGTCTCCCATCTCCTTCTCTAATGCACTCCACTCACTGTCACACAAACAGTCAGATCAGTCAGACCGTCTCCCATCTCCTTCTCTAAGGCACTCCACTCACTGTCACACAAACAGTCAGACCGTCTCCCATCTCCTTCTCTAAGGCACTCCACTCACTGCCACACAAACAGTCAGACCGTCTCCCATCTCCTTCTCTAAGGCACTCCACTCACTGTCACACAAACAGTCAGACCGTCTCCCATCTCCTTCTCTAAGGCACTCCACTCACTGCCACACAAACAGTCAGATCAGTCAGACCGTCTCCCATCTCCTTCTCTAAGGCACTCCACTCACTGTCACACAAACAGTCAGATCAGTTAGACCGTCTCCCATCTCCTTCTCTAAGGCACTCCACTCACTGCCACACAAACAGTCAGATCAGTTAGACCGTCTCCCATCTCCTTCTCTAAGGCACTCCACTCACTGACACACAAACAGTCAGATCAGTTAGACCGTCTCCCATCTCCTTCTCTAAGGCACTCCACTCACTGACACACAAACAGTCAGATCAGTTAGACCGTCTCCCATCTCCTTCTCTAAGGCACTCCACTCACTGACACACAAACAGTTAGACCGTCTCCCATCTCCTTCTCTAAGGCACTCCACTCACTGACACACAAACAGTCAGATCAGTTAGACCGTCTCCCATCTCCTTCTCTAAGGCACTCCACTCACTGACACACAAACAGTCAGACCGTCTCCCATCTCCTTCTCTAAGGCACTCCACTCACTGACACACAAACAGTCAGATCAGTCAGACCGTCTCCCATCTCCTTCTCTAAGGCACTCCACTCACTGACACACAAACAGTCAGATCAGTCAGACCGTCTCCCATCTCCTTCTCTAAGGCACTCCACTCACTGACACACAAACAGTCAGACCGTCTCCCATCTCCTTCTCTAAGGCACTCCACTCACTGTCACACAAACAGTCAGATCAGTTAGACCGTCTCCCATCTCCTTCTCTAAGGCACTCCACTCACTGTCACACAAACAGTCAGACCGTCTCCCATCTCCTTCTCTAAGGCACTCCACTCACTGCCACACAAACAGTCAGATCAGTCAGACCGTCTCCCATCTCCTTCTCTAAGGCACTCCACTCACTGTCACACAAACAGTCAGATCAGTTAGACCGTCTCCCATCTCCTTCTCTAAGGCACTCCACTCACTGTCACACAAACAGTCAGATCAGTCAGACCGTCTCCCATCTCCTTCTCTAAGGCACTCCACTCACTGACACACAAACAGTCAGACCGTCTCCCATCTCCTTCTCTAAGGCACTCCACTCACTGACACACAAACAGACAGACTGTCTCCCATCTCCTTCTCTAAGGCACTCCACTCACTGACACACAAACAGTCAGACCGTCTCCCATCTCCTTCTCTAAGGCACTCCACTCACTGACACACAAACAGTTAGACCGTCTCCCATCTCCTTCTCTAAGGCACTCCACTCACTGACACACAAACAGTCAGATCAGTTACACCGTCTCCCATCTCCTTCTCTAAGGCACTCCACTCACTGTCACACAAACAGTCAGATCAGTTAGACCGTCTCCCATCTCCTTCTCTAAGGCATTCCACTCACTGACACACAAACAGACAGACTGTCTCCCATCTCCTTCTCTAAGGCACTCCACTCACTGTCACACAAACAGTCAGATCAGTCAGACCGTCTCCCATCTCCTTCTCTAAGGCACTCCACTCACTGTCACACAAACAGTCAGACCGTCTCCCATCTCCTTCTCTAAGGCACTCCACTCACTGTCACACAAACAGTCAGACCGTCTCCCATCTCCTTCTCTAAGGCACTCCACTCACTGCCACACAAACAGTCAGATCAGTCAGACCGTCTCCCATCTCCTTCTCTAAGGCACTCCACTCACTGACACACAAACAGTCAGATCAGTTAGACCGTCTCCCATCTCCTTCTCTAAGGCACTCCACTCACTGACACACAAACAGTCAGATCAGTCAGACCGTCTCCCATCTCCTTCTCTAATGCACTCCACTCACTGTCACACAAACAGTCAGATCAGTCAGACCGTCTCCCATCTCCTTCTCTAAGGCACTCCACTCACTGTCACACAAACAGTCAGACCGTCTCCCATCTCCTTCTCTAAGGCACTCCACTCACTGCCACACAAACAGTCAGATCAGTCAGACCGTCTCCCATCTCCTTCTCTAATGCACTCCACTCACTGTCACACAAACAGTCAGATCAGTCAGACCGTCTCCCATCTCCTTCTCTAAGGCACTCCACTCACTGTCACACAAACAGTCAGACCGTCTCCCATCTCCTTCTCTAAGGCACTCCACTCACTGCCACACAAACAGTCAGACCGTCTCCCATCTCCTTCTCTAAGGCACTCCACTCACTGACACACAAACAGACAGACCGTCTCCCATCTCCTTCTCTAAGGCACTCCACTCACTGCCACACAAACAGTCAGATCAGTCAGACCGTCTCCCATCTCCTTCTCTAAGGCACTCCACTCACTGTCACACAAACAGTCAGATCAGTTAGACCGTCTCCCATCTCCTTCTCTAAGGCACTCCACTCACTGCCACACAAACAGTCAGATCAGTTAGACCGTCTCCCATCTCCTTCTCTAAGGCACTCCACTCACTGACACACAAACAGTCAGATCAGTTAGACCGTCTCCCATCTCCTTCTCTAAGGCACTCCACTCACTGACACACAAACAGTCAGATCAGTTAGACCGTCTCCCATCTCCTTCTCTAAGGCACTCCACTCACTGACACACAAACAGTCAGATCAGTTAGACCGTCTCCCATCTCCTTCTCTAAGGCACTCCACTCACTGACACACAAACAGTCAGACCGTCTCCCATCTCCTTCTCTAAGGCACTCCACTCACTGACACACAAACAGTCAGATCAGTCAGACCGTCTCCCATCTCCTTCTCTAAGGCACTCCACTCACTGACACACAAACAGTCAGATCAGTCAGACCGTCTCCCATCTCCTTCTCTAAGGCACTCCACTCACTGCCACACAAACAGTCAGACCGTCTCCCATCTCCTTCTCTAAGGCACTCCACTCACTGTCACACAAACAGTCAGATCAGTTAGACCGTCTCCCATCTCCTTCTCTAAGGCACTCCACTCACTGTCACACAAACAGTCAGACCGTCTCCCATCTCCTTCTCTAAGGCACTCCACTCACTGCCACACAAACAGTCAGATCAGTCAGACCGTCTCCCATCTCCTTCTCTAAGGCACTCCACTCACTGTCACACAAACAGTCAGATCAGTTAGACCGTCTCCCATCTCCTTCTCTAAGGCACTCCACTCACTGTCACACAAACAGTCAGATCAGTCAGACCGTCTCCCATCTCCTTCTCTAAGGCACTCCACTCACTGACACACAAACAGTCAGATCAGTTAGACCGTCTCCCATCTCCTTCTCTAAGGCACTCCACTCACTGCCACACAAACAGTCAGACCGTCTCCCATCTCCTTCTCTAAGGCACTCCACTCACTGCCACACAAACAGTCAGATCAGTTAGACCGTCTCCCATCTCTTTCTCTAAGGCACTCCACTCACTGCCACACAAACAGTCAGATCAGTTAGACCGTCTCCCATCTCCTTCTCTAAGGCACTCCACTCACTGACACACAAACAGTCAGATAGTCTCCCATCTCCTTCTCTAAGGCACTCCACTCACTGACACACAAACAGTCAGACCGTCTCCCATCTCCTTCTCTAAGGCACTCCACTCACTGACACACAAACAGTCAGATCAGTCAGACCGTCTCCCATCTCCTTCTCTAATGCACTCCACTCACTGTCACACAAACAGTCAGATCAGTCAGACCGTCTCCCATCTCCTTCTCTAAGGCACTCCACTCACTGTCACACAAACAGTCAGACCGTCTCCCATCTCCTTCTCTAAGGCACTCCACTCACTGCCACACAAACAGTCAGATCAGTCAGACCGTCTCCCATCTCCTTCTCTAATGCACTCCACTCACTGTCACACAAACAGTCAGATCAGTCAGACCGTCTCCCATCTCCTTCTCTAAGGCACTCCACTCACTGTCACACAAACAGTCAGACCGTCTCCCATCTCCTTCTCTAAGGCACTCCACTCACTGCCACACAAACAGTCAGACCGTCTCCCATCTCCTTCTCTAAGGCACTCCACTCACTGTCACACAAACAGTCAGACCGTCTCCCATCTCCTTCTCTAAGGCACTCCACTCACTGCCACACAAACAGTCAGATCAGTCAGACCGTCTCCCATCTCCTTCTCTAAGGCACTCCACTCACTGTCACACAAACAGTCAGATCAGTTAGACCGTCTCCCATCTCCTTCTCTAAGGCACTCCACTCACTGCCACACAAACAGTCAGATCAGTTAGACCGTCTCCCATCTCCTTCTCTAAGGCACTCCACTCACTGACACACAAACAGTCAGATCAGTTAGACCGTCTCCCATCTCCTTCTCTAAGGCACTCCACTCACTGACACACAAACAGTCAGATCAGTTAGACCGTCTCCCATCTCCTTCTCTAAGGCACTCCACTCACTGACACACAAACAGTTAGACCGTCTCCCATCTCCTTCTCTAAGGCACTCCACTCACTGACACACAAACAGTCAGATCAGTTAGACCGTCTCCCATCTCCTTCTCTAAGGCACTCCACTCACTGACACACAAACAGTCAGACCGTCTCCCATCTCCTTCTCTAAGGCACTCCACTCACTGACACACAAACAGTCAGATCAGTCAGACCGTCTCCCATCTCCTTCTCTAAGGCACTCCACTCACTGACACACAAACAGTCAGATCAGTCAGACCGTCTCCCATCTCCTTCTCTAAGGCACTCCACTCACTGACACACAAACAGTCAGACCGTCTCCCATCTCCTTCTCTAAGGCACTCCACTCACTGTCACACAAACAGTCAGATCAGTTAGACCGTCTCCCATCTCCTTCTCTAAGGCACTCCACTCACTGTCACACAAACAGTCAGACCGTCTCCCATCTCCTTCTCTAAGGCACTCCACTCACTGCCACACAAACAGTCAGATCAGTCAGACCGTCTCCCATCTCCTTCTCTAAGGCACTCCACTCACTGTCACACAAACAGTCAGATCAGTTAGACCGTCTCCCATCTCCTTCTCTAAGGCACTCCACTCACTGTCACACAAACAGTCAGATCAGTCAGACCGTCTCCCATCTCCTTCTCTAAGGCACTCCACTCACTGACACACAAACAGTCAGACCGTCTCCCATCTCCTTCTCTAAGGCACTCCACTCACTGACACACAAACAGACAGACTGTCTCCCATCTCCTTCTCTAAGGCACTCCACTCACTGACACACAAACAGTCAGACCGTCTCCCATCTCCTTCTCTAAGGCACTCCACTCACTGACACACAAACAGTTAGACCGTCTCCCATCTCCTTCTCTAAGGCACTCCACTCACTGACACACAAACAGTCAGATCAGTTAGACCGTCTCCCATCTCCTTCTCTAAGGCACTCCACTCACTGTCACACAAACAGTCAGATCAGTTAGACCGTCTCCCATCTCCTTCTCTAAGGCATTCCACTCACTGACACACAAACAGACAGACTGTCTCCCATCTCCTTCTCTAAGGCACTCCACTCACTGACACACAAACAGTCAGATCAGTCAGAGAATCCCACAACAATATCATATCAGTCTTTCTTCAATATCCAAATACAACATGTTTTATTGTTAGTGTTAAGTGCCTTGCTCAAGGGCACATCGACAGATTTTTCACCTACTCGGCTCGGTTGCTGGCCCAACACTCTTAACCACTGGCTACCTGCTGACTAGTACTCTTACCTGAACACTCTTCCGTAGTTCCCATGGACTTTGTATACGCCGTAGACCCTGTCTGCTACTCTCTGGAGAATGAAACGTGACTTGTTAAATGTATAACAAGAGGTGAGCGCTAAATAAAAGGAGATGTTGTTCCAACGATATAACTTTAGACTAATGAGAGGAGCAGAGTGACTGTGGATCTAAAGCATCTAATAAATCGTATATTATTATATGACTTACTGCTCTGACTCTGAGCAGCTGGGAGGTGAGAGACTGAAGCTCATCGCTGTAGTGTTTCATCTCTGTGAACCGCCTAGATAGAGGAAGACAAATGGCAACCTTAACATACCTTTACACAACTTCACCTTTACACAACTTCAAATGTACACGACTTCAAATGTACACGACTTCAAATGTACACGACTTTACCCGACTTCCACAAATTTAACTTTATACAACTTAACACCATTTCTTCTTTACACAAATTCAACTTTACTCGACTTCAACTTAACACGGCTTCAAATTAACACGACTAACTTTACACCTCTTTAACTTAACTCAACTTTAAGTAAAATGTATGTAATACATGTATAATGCCACTAGGTGTCTGACAACTCTTGGTTTTAAATGGGAAAGATTGATTTACTTGTCAGGGTTCTTCACCCTGAAAGTTGCGCTCAGAGCTTTAATCCTGGAGTCTGCCTAGAAAAAACACACAATTTAATTAGAATGCAATTATAAACCAAACACAACCAATGTGTACCACTGGATGTACCACTGGATGTACCACTGGATGTACCACTAGGTGTACCACTGGATGTACCACTGGATGTACCACTAGGTGTACCACTGGATGTACCACCGGATGTACCACTGGATGTACCACTGGATGTACCACCGGATGTACCACTGGATGTACCACTGGATGTACCACTAGGTGTACCACTAGGTGTACCACTGGATGTACCACTAGGTGTACCACTAGGTGTACCACTGGATGTACCACTAGGTGTACCACTAGGTGTACCACTGGATGTACCACTAGGTGTACCACTGGATGTACCACCGGATGTACCACTGGATGTACCACTGGATGTACCACCGGATGTACCACTGGATGTACCACTAGGTGTACCACTAGGTGTACCACTGGATGTACCACTAGGTGTACCACTGGATGTACCACTAGGTGTACCACTGGATGTACCACTGGATGTACCACTAGGTGTACCACTGGATGTACCACTAGGTGTACCACTAGGTGTACCACTAGGTGTACCACTGGATGTACCACTAGGTGTACCACTGGATGTACCACTGGATGTACCACTAGGTGTACCACTAGGTGTACCACTGGATGTACCACTAGGTGTACCACTGGATGTACCACTAGGTGTACCACTAGGTGTACCACTGGATGTACCACTAGGTGTACCACTGGATGTACCACTAGGTGTACCACTGGATGTACCACTAGGTGTACCACTGGATGTACCACTGGATGTACCACTGGATGGATCAAAATAGATTCAATACGGTTTTTATTTTTTTAGGATCTCCATTAGCGGTTGCTCATCCAGCAGCTACTCTTCCTGGGGTCCAAACAGAACATGATGTAATACAGAACATCAATAGACGGGAACAGCTCAAGGACACAACCCCTTAAATAAGTGGTAGAAACGATAGACATTCATGAAGTAAAAAATGCCTCTGAGGTACCTTGGCTTGGAACCCTGTCTCATACACCACCTCCTTCCACCTGTGTTCCTGGGAGAGGAGGAGAGGAAATGAAAAGTTAAAAAAGTAGAGTACAAATAAATAAATACAAATGTATGTTGAATCTCTCCAACACATTCCAATACAACGTCAACGTGATGGAGTGAGCTGATAGGCTATCGTACCTCAGTCAGGAAGTGGTATAGGATTTTGTCATTGGACAGAACCGAATGGGAGGCCACGCGAAGTAGGAAGTTCTCCAGACCAATCCTGCGCCTCTCTACAAAGTCTGGGTCCATGTTGTCTGCAGACAGCTTGTGCCAAACAAACTCTGCCTGTAGAAATCAGACAAGGGTTATTACACAAAGATATATAATAACATTTATTGAATATTATATATAAAATAAAATAAATAAAAAGTGTTCTATTCTATTAAATTCTGTGGGTATTAAGGCCCAAACACTGCAGTGTGGTGCTTGGGACTACTAGGTATAGATGTGGCCATCAGGTTTGAATTTAGCTCACCCTCTTCTCTGGCAAAGGCGGCACCACGATAAACGGATAGGTGACTAACAAATAGTTCCGGAGAATCTCAAATTCACTGTATCTCCTCCAGAGAGAGTCTGGGGCTGGGTTATGGCCTTCTGTTATTGCATCTATGGGTCTGAAAGAAGAAACATCAACATCTAGATCAGATCAGAAAAATCCAGGTTCAAGAGCGTCATTGTACCGAGAACATGTTTTAATTTGGGAGCAAGGCTATTTTTTGCATATGCTTCATTTTTCAACAGGTCCCACTCTCTCACCGAGTTTCTATGAGGTATACTGTGAATATCTCTTGCATGTTCACTGTATTTTTCCCAGTTCTTTTCTCTGCCTCGGCCACACTGATCTCCATTCTCCGCAGCAGAGTGGATCCTTCCTCCACCATCTGTACAAACAGAGTGCATGGGAGAAATAGGCAGTGATTAGTGAATAGAGAGTTAGAGCAGTGTTTCCCAAACTTGGTCCTGGGGCCCCACGAGGGTGCACGTTTTGGTTTTTGCCCTAGCTCTAACAGCTGATTCAAATAATCAAATATTGATGATGAATTGGTTGGATGGGGGGCAGGACCAAGTTTGAGAAACCCTGCTCTAGAGGACTGAATATGAATAGAACAGAATATCAATAGATTTAGATTGTTCCTATCCTTTGCCAATTATTGGACCTATTTGGAAATGTTCTAGTAATAAACACATACGTGTCTATAGACGTCCATGTGTCATAATACCGTGACGTCATTCGCTGGATGCTGCGAGTGGACCAATAACGTGCCGAACAGCTTCTGGCCACGTAGCACAGATCAGATCTGGTTTTATTTTGGATAGATAGGTCTTTCAATCTTCAAAACACTCATAGTGTGTGCAGTATTGTTACAAACAAGGTTATATTGTAGCCAACAGCAGCGCGTAGTTACAATGTATCGCGTGGCCTGCCTGATGTCCCGACGGCTACATCTGTATGGTCGAACCAGGATGTTCTATTCTGTATGCATCCATCCAGTCCTTTGCCGTGGACAAAGGACAATAGTTCGTTCGCAAAGAGACAATTTACAAACACAGACAAAACCTAGAAATGATTGCGTTACTACCGTGTTATTCTTGTTATTCTCCAACTCTGTGTTAGTAAATTCATCTCCTCCAATCGGCGCTGACTCTTTATTTCCAGCATCCGCCATCCTCCTTTCCAGCTGTGTTATGCAAACAAGATAAATCGATTCTGGGTCACGTGATTTTATATCTTTCAAAATAAGAGTCCTGTCCTGTAAACTGTAGAAGATCAGAATCACCTTTAATCGCCAAATACATTTCTATATAAAGGAATTTGACTTGGTGAAATGGTGCTGCCACAATAAACAGAATATACAGGCAGAAGATAAACCTGATATACAGACAACATACTGTACGTAGAAGCAGAGCTGATAAACAGGATACAGACAACATACTGTACGTAGAAGCAGAGCTGATAAACAGGATACAGACAACATACTGTATGTAGAAGCAGAGCTGATAAACAGGATACAGACAACATACTGTATGTAGAAGCAGAGCTGATAAACAGGATACAGACAACATACTGTACGTAGAAGCAGAGCTGATAAACAGGATACAGACAACATACTGTACGTAGAAGCAGAGCTGATAAACAGGATACAGACAACATACTGTACGTAGAAGCAGAGCTGATAAACAGGATACAGACAACATACTGTATGTAGAAGCAGAGCTAATAAACAGGATACAGACAACATACTGTACGTAGAAGCAGAGCTGATAAACAGGATACAGACAACATACTGTATGTAGAAGCAGAGCTGATAAACAGGAAACAGACAACATACTGTATGTAGAAGCAGAGCTGATAAACAGGATACAGACAACATACTGTACGTAGAAGCAGAGCTGATAAACAGGATACAGACAACATACTGTACGTAGAAGCAGAGCTTACACAAATCCACATGCGGTATGTACACTATCTACACTGTAAGGTAGGACCTACAAACTTCACTATGAAAACTAGTGCAAACATTGAATCGAACTAAACGCACCCCACTTGCTTTTGGCATTTGGCAATAGCTGCTAATCAGAGAAGGGAGACACGATTGCCCTGTTTCCCGCTATTTGTGCATTTTGTATAGCCCTCCCCGCTGCTCTTATTCAAACACATCTGGCCTCAATTTCCGCAATTTCACTAACTATAAAACGTTCTATTTTCGCATACCTAAAAAGCATACTATTTAGAACGCAAATAGTTACGGGTATTCGGTCAGTGGCGAGCAGAAGCAAAGCGGTGTGCCGTAAATAGCTGTTTCTTTGGGAGTGTTTGTCGCTCAGCGGGTCGAGGTCTCAGGGTCTAACTGAGTGACTGAGTATGATCCATATATTTTTCTCCTGGCTTGGACTCCAGGGACCGGGGCACAGCAGGACACCCCTATGCCCTTCATGGCGCACCTTGACCCGGAGAACAACGTCAACTTGAAGTGGGGGTTCAGTGATGTCCAGGACACTATCACGTTCCAGCTGACCGTGAAAACCACTGGCTGGGTGGGATTCGGGTTGAGCCCAAACGGAGGCATGGCTGGAGCAGATATAGTTATTGGCGGAGTCGGACGAGATAGCAACTACTTCAAGGTATTTAAATCCGTAATCATTGCTATTAGACACAACCTTATCAGTGGTGTTTTTCACATGGGAGTAACGTTAGTTATTTTAGGTCTTAGAAGCAGGCTAGACCTACTGTAACAGTTGTAGTAGTAATTATCCTCTAATTGTCTGGAGTTGTAGGTGTGGTGTTCAACACCTCCCAAACCTTTGGAAGATCAAATTACTCTTTAAAGTTACATATGAATGTTTTAGACGGGATGGAAACTCCACAACATGGAAGTATACTAAAACCTAACGATTGATTAAGCTCTAGAGGTTCTGGTTTGTGGTAATGGCTGGGGGGAAACGTGGAATGGTATCAAACATTTCCATGTGTTTGCAGCCATTTATTATGAGCGTCCTCCCCTCAGCAACCTCATTGATGTGAATGTGTTCAAGTTTTAAAGAAGCGATGGAAACTCCACAACAATGAAGTATAATAAAACATTATTACAACTCTTAATTAAGTTCTATAAAGAGTCCAGGTAACATCAGTGTGTGTTCCTCCTTCAGGATTATCATGCCACAGGGAATGGGTTTCCCCTGGTGGATGAGAAACAGACCTACACCCTCCTGTCCCTGATTGAGGCAGATGGTCAAACCACCATGACCTTCTGGAGGTCCATCCAGTCATGTGACCAGGAAGACTTCCACATCACCGTGAGTCAACTGTTTCAGACTCTTAACAAGTAATATGTGCTGAAAGTGTTCAGGATTGAAGGGGACAATCATGTTCCCTTGTCATAGACTTTCTATTCACAAGGTTTGTTTAAAAATATCTATACAACCTAAAGCCTGTTTTGAGAATTGTTCCACTTTTCCCTAAATGGAGCAAAAGTTGGATGTGAGGGTGGGCCAAAGTATCATTCCCCAAGAGGCCAGAAAGTAGCTCACACCCCTGAGAAATGGGATCTGCACCTATGGCCATTCCTGAGGTTCAATGCCGGTTTCTCTGGAGACTCATTTACATCCACCTACTGATTATTTTCACTTAGATTAAATTACCACAAATCAGGGATTTAGAACAATGGCTTAAACACGGAGGCCAGCAAACTTTAAAACTGTCCTAACCCTATATGGTTCCCAGAGGATTCACAAATCTAAGTGAAAATAGCATTGGTGCGGCTGGCTTCCGGGTTAAGAAGCAGCGCGGCTTGGTGGGTCATGTTTCGGAGGACGTATGACTCGACCTTCGCCTCTCCTGAGCCCGTTGTGATGAGACAAGATCATAACTACCCCCTTGGATATCATGAAAAAGGGTTAAAAAAAAACCCGAAAAAGACAATGGGGTGTAACTTTTAATGTCTCAACATTATGTAGTTAGTGTCTCCTGCATTTGAGGCTTTTTCTTCACGTAGTCAACCTGTCATTTTGTTCACCTGTGCTTGTATGTATTGTGACTGGAGGTATTCTATCCCTCTCATAGGCCAGTCCAGTGGGGGGTGGGGGGGGGGGGACACGCTCAGGGATTTCACCATGAGGCCAATGGTGACTTTAAAACAGTTGGAGATTAATGTTTTTTATTTGATCCCTGTCCCTGCAGGAGGCCTTCTGGTAGACTGTCATTGTAAATAAGAATTTGTTCTTAACGGACTTGCCTCGTTAAATAAAATGGCTGTGATGGATCAACATTGTAGTTAATCCACAATACTGACAGTGAAAAGGAAGCCTGTACAGGAATATTCCAAAACATGCATCCTGTTTGCAACAAGGTACTAAAGTATTACTGCAAAAAAAATGTGATGCAATTAATTTTGTATTCAGGACGAAGTTATGTTTGGGGTAAATCCAACACATTACTGAGTACCACGCTCCATATTTTCAAGCATAGTGCTGGCTGCATCATGTTATGGGTATGCTTGTAATTGTTAAGGACTGGGGAGTTTTTCAGGATAAAGAAAGTGAATGTAGCTTAGCACAGGCAAAATCCTAGATGACGAGCTTGTCTGCTTTCCACCAGACACTGGGAGGTGAATTCACCTTACAGCAGGACAATAACCTAAAACACAAGGACAAATCTACATTGCAGTTGCTTACTAAGAAGCCAGTGATTGTTCCTGAGTGGCAGTTTTGACTTACATCTATGGCAAGACCTGAATGTTTGTCAAGCAATAATCAACAACCAATTTAACAGAAGTTTGAAAAGGATAATAGGCTAATGTTGCACAATCCAGGTGTGAAACTCTTAGACTTACGCAGGACTCTCAGCTGTAATTGATGCCAAAGGTGACTCTGACATGTGTTGAATACTTATCTAATCAAGAGATGCATTTTATTTGATGTGTATGGTGTAGCTCGTTGACAAATCTATTTGAATCCGTTCTGTGTAAAGTTAAGGGGTGTGAATACTTTCTGAAGGCACTCTAGAGCATCACTTGTGTTCATGGTTGTCACACTCACTGCTTAGTTCAGGGACCTCACATCAGACATATGTATGATCTGCTACAGGGCTCTTTGCAGTGAGAATGTGCACCACTGCAACGTGACCACCTGTTGGTGTAAAGTGTGCTTGATTTGACCCTCTGCAGGAATGGAACGCAGATTGACTTCCTGGCTGTGGATGAGAACTATATCTTTGAGATGCAGGGGTTCATCAACCTGGCAACCATTAAGACCATCAAACCAGTAAGCATCCATGTACTTCCTGTATTTCATGGGATTCTTGATCAGGTCAACTGGTATTGTTAGTCATTAGGTCTTTCTAAAAGCAGTATCTCCTTTCTGCAGGGTGATGAGATTGTGGTGGAGTGCACCTATAACACAGCCACTCGCGAGGGAATCACGCAGTTGGGGCTGGCCACCACTGAGATGTGTCTGGCCTTTATCATCTACTACCCAGCCATCAGTGTTGACCACTGCTGGAGCCAGCCAAACATGCATGCATACACGGCCATGATGGGGAAGACCGACTACCAGTAAGAGCCTTCACACTGTCAGTTTCACCCAGTAAATGCATGCTCTTCAATCGATCACTGCCCGCACCTGCCCGCCCGTCCAGCATCACTACTCTGGACGGCTCCGACTTAGAATATGTGGTTAACTACAAATACCTAGGTGTCTGGCTAGACTGAACTCTCCTTCGACTCACATTAAGCATCTCAATCCAAAATGAAATCTAGAATCGGCTTCCTATTTCGCAACAAAGCATCCTTCACACATGCTGCCAAACAAACCCTTGTAAAACTGACCATCCTACCGATCCTCGACTTCGGCGACGTCATTACAAAATAGCCTCCAACTCTACTCAACAAATTGGATGCAGTCTATTGGTGCCGTCCGTTTTGTCACCAAAGCCCCATACACTACCCACCACTGCGACCTGTATGCTCTCGTTGGCTGGCCCTCGCTTCATACTTGCCGCCAAACCCACTGGCTCCAGGTCATCTACAATTCTCTTCTAGGTAAAGCCCCGCCTTATCTCGGCTCACTGGTCACCATAGCAGCACCCACTTGTAGCACGCGCTCCAGCAGGTATATTTCACTGGTCACCCCCAAAGCCAATATCCGCTTTGGCTGCCTTCCCTTCCAGTTCTCTGCTGCCAATGACTGGAACGAACTGCAAAAATCACTGAAGCTGGAGACACATCTCCCTCACTAGCTTTAAGCATCAGCTGTCAGAGCAGCTCACAGATCACTGCATCTGTACATAGCCCATCTGTAAATAGCCCATCCAACTACCTCATCCCCATACTGTATTTATTTATTTATCTTGCTCCTTTGCACCCCAGTATCTCTACTTGCACATTCATCTTCTGCACATCTACCATTCCAGTGTTTAATTGCTATATTGTAATTACTTCGCCACCATAGCCTATTTATTGCCTTAACTCTATCTTACCTCATTTGCACTCACTGTAAATATACTTTTTGTTTTCTTTTATCTACTGTATTATTGGTAACTCTGCTGTATGTGTCGAACTGCTATGCTTTATCTTGGCCAGGTCGCAGTTGCAAATGAGAACTTGTTCTCAACTAGCCTACCTGGTTAAATAAAGGTGGGAAAAAATAATAATCTGTTTCTAATCTGTCTGGTTGGTTCAGTGGATAGTCCAGACTATGTAAACCATAATGTCTGTGCCCCACAGAGGTATTGTGGAGATGTTGAAGACTAAAGCTTGGGACCAGGCGTCCATTGCTGTGCATGAGGCCACAATGAAGAAGGTCCCTCAGATCGGGTTAATCAGCAACGAACATGTAAGCAGCCACTCAATGACAATGTTACAACATCCAAACCTCCTGTTTATTCTGCTCCTCCAGAATAACTACACCATATGAGGGAAGCATCCTCAACATGATGGCTACCCCTTCCGTGAGTTGCAGGAGTGATCCAACTGGACTGGGTCTGTGACGAGTTACCTGGCAACAATGGCTTCTGGTTCAGAAGGCTGAATATCTTCAAAATGAGTCTCCCATGCAATAGTAGAAAGTGTCAACTTGTGTTTATTCATGATGTATAAAATGTAAGAAATCCATTGACGTCTTCCTATGATTTATGTTAAATGTCTTACCATGTCATTTAGGCTATAATAATCATTGTGGAAGTAGACCACGAAGCCTGTCATGCTATTGCACAGAGTTTTTATATTTATTTATGAGTAGACTGGCTGGCTAGGTACTAGAGTTTGGCTTTATGGACCCAATAACACTGCAATATGTACAGTTGAGTGTTTGTGCTGTAGTGTTCAGGCGTCCCACCTTAAGTTTCTTGACCACAGAAGTCCAACCCTTGCTGCCATAGCTCTTTGTTCAAACTCATTTTTGGTTCTATGGCCTTATGAGTTTTGAGAATTTTCTGTGCAGTCTAATTTTGATTGTACTGCTTAAACACGTTCCATCCTTGAAGAATGCCACAAGTGAATTATACAGTCACTGATTTCCTTTTTAAAATATGTAACAGTAGGCGATTTGGCTTTCCTTTACAGTCATTAACTTGTTCCAGCCCTTACATTTATTTTAAGTGATTGTCTTTAGCTTTCCTGCTGTAGTTATCAATTGTAATATGAACTATAATTTATATTTTTATGATGCACAGAATTTTGATGCAGATTTTTATTGACGGCAAAATCTGAGAACCGGAACTCTTAACGCTAGAATCCTTTATTTTAAAATGGTGTCACCATTTGATTCTTGGAGAATATATCTCGGGCCTATAAATGCCTCGAGTTTAGTTCAACTGTCATACCCCACCAGAATCCAAAATATACGCCTTTTCTACGCCAATGTTTGTGCATTGTATCGCCTCAACGGTGACATATCTGGCCTTTTCCTCAGCTTTTTATCAAAATGAGCACTGTTGCAGAGTATCTTTAATGTGGATATTCACATGTTGCTGCTGAGAAGGTAATTACATTAATCTCCAATTGCAGCTGACGCTTCATACAGCATGTGCTGCCTTTCCAGCTGCTTGTCAGCCATCAAGTATTCATGACGTGTAACTTCAAAATACATAAATCATCCCTGTATGCTACGTTTTGTATCATGCAAAATGCATCATACATGGATGAGTTCTGTATTTTGAAAGTTGCATATTTTAACTGGATGGCTGAGAAGCAAAAACATCTCCATGAACAAACAAAACAAATACCTAAGGTCCCGCCGACTGTCTTCTTAAATGGAAGAAAACGAAACTGAGGGACCTACCTGAATTTACCCAACAGAATTAACCCAACAGTTGAATAATTAACGTAGCCGGTCAGGAGAATGAGGTTAAGGATAGGGTTAGCTAAAATGGTAGTTTTCAACAACTGTGGTCCCCGACACGGCCACTCGTTTGAGCTAAACCATTCTAGGCACAGCTTCAGAAACCATCAGTATTATAACACCGGTACTCAGTTCTGGTGAGCTCCTGCCAAAGTCATGCTCCGCACCACAATGGAGAAAGACATGACACGGCAGTGTAAACACTTTCCCCTGTCATGTTCTGAATGTCCAAAGTGAAGAGAAATTCTGCTTGTTTCTCTTCAGCATCCCATAATGTGGCACGACATCAGGCTTTTCCCTCTGCTGGTTGTCATAAATCATGAATGGGTTAGGCATCTTTTACAAAACTATTCACATGTGAACAAATAACGTTTTAGTAGAGAGTTTGCATTAGTTTAATGTGGTGCATGTCAATGCTACCTCAAACATCCTCTACATTTCTCAAGTAAAGCAAGGACCATACAGCCTCACCTTCCCAAAGACATTTCCAATATTGCACAATGTTTACAATTAGCTTCATTCATGGACAAATAACAATAGTTTTAAAGCATGTAAACAGATGTAAGTTCCCCAAAAAGTAGATGTCCGAGCTCAACTAAAGTATAGAGGGTAGGAGGGGAAACGTAATGCACAAAACACAAGTGAACAACAATGCTTTCTTCCCCCTCAATAAGGCATGAAATGCTTGAGACTGAGGAGCAGGATAATAAGGAAACACTTCCCGTTATGTCGGAATATAACTGATGTTTTTATCTGCATGAGATCTGGTTTGTCAGATTGTCGAACATTTACATCAGGTGTTACTGCGACAGCCGATGTGATACGTTCCACAACTGTTGCAGTAGAAGTACATTATTCAACTGATTGTCGTTCCCCAATGACTCGTTTAAATTGCTCAAGGGAGGACATAGTATTTCAGACGTTAAAAGCTGGTGATATTTTTCCTCAAGTACCAGTATAATTTTCATCACGTGGCACAAACAATGAGATGAATAGGATAATCCTGATTATAAACTGGGTGGTTCGAGCCCTGGAAGCTGATTGGCTGACAGCCGTTGTATACCACGGTTATGACAAAACATGTATTTTTACTACTCTAATTACGTTGGTAACCCGTTAATAATAGCAAGGCACCTCGGGGTTTGTGATATATGGCCAACAAATAGCTCTTAGCCGTGGTATGTTGGCCATATACCACACCTCCTCGGGCCTTATTGCTTAGTTAATATTGTGCCATGTGTATTTCCACCCATCTGATGTACTTGACATATACCTACGGAGACACACACATATACAACATAAAAATAAACATCACCTTACACATTAACATCAGACTTTGGCTTGGGGGACAGGAGGGAGCAGAGTGCATTTTCATTTCAAAATATATTGACAATAAAAAAAGATTATACATGAAACACACTCCTTTTTAGTCTTTCTTCCTCTGTGGATGGATAAACTTGCTGGAGCAGACATGGACCCCAAGTAGCACAGAGAGATAGTGCCACGTGTTACAGAGAACAGAGAGAGATTAATGATTGGGAAGAAATGCTTTAGGGGTAATCATGGCACAGGGCGACATAAGAGCTATGAGAGGATAGGTCCTCTTAAGAGCTATTGGAGGAGGATAGGTCCTCTTAAGAGCTATTGGAGGAGGATAGGTCCTCTTTGCTGTCCGTTTGTGCAGAATATTCCCCCTTCACAAGTTAGTTGAGGAGTCCAGCCTCGGTCACAGTCAGTGAGGAGTGTTCCCAGGGTCAGTAACACGTTCCCTCTGTGTCTCTTGGTGAATCACTGGATATACTGTACAGATGGGCACAACACTGAATGAATCTGGGATTACAATATGTGTGGATATGTTTCATTGAAGCTTTTGCTCCAGCAAGTCCTCGCTTGGTTTGAATTTTCTGGGTGTGTGTTAATAGAATGCCTGATAGATCAAAGTTCAAAGATCATAGGGAGGTCAGAGATGCAAATAGCCATGACAACCAATAAGTACATCACTGCTGGGCCAATAGGGCGCTCCGATTAGCCTTCATCTTCTCCAGGCGCTTGGCCAGGTGGCTGTTACTGGCCTCCAGCTCATCAATCCTGTCCAGGGCAGACCTCAGCTAGAGAGAATGGAGAGAAAAAGTTTAGAGTTTGAGAGGGGAGAAGCAACCTAAAGGCAACAACGTATACCTGGCGTAGACTTCATGCAAAAAAATGTGGGGTTGACATACTAGATATGACCCAATGACTTGTGGGTTCTGTGATTCTTTGGTTGTTTTTGTAAACCTGACATTATAGTAGCCTACCTCTCTCTGTAGCTTGCGTTTCTCCACTTTGAGCTCGTCCTCTACTTTCTCTGCGCTCTCAGAGGCCGACTTGTAACGAGTCACCTGACCCTCCAACCGGATGATCTGGCCAAGAGAGAAATTAGGGGGTGAATAAATAGATTGATGGATGAAATGTGATATGCCTCATACTAGACTGAACACATGACTTACGCGACATATTCCATGGAGCTCCTAGTGGAGCAAATGGTCAATAGTCTCCAACCCAGACTGTACAAGATACTGCTTATTATCTCACGTTTACCATGAGGAACGTGATTGGTCAGGTGTTTCATGGATATAGTCATACAGGTCTTCCTCTGTCTAGGAACTAAAACGGTACTTACATTCTGTTCCAGGGCTGTGACTTCCTGTTCTGATTTCACCAGTTTAAACTTGAGGTCACTGATTTGCCGGTTGGCATCCCCTGTAGAAGAAGAAATAAAGATAGAAGGATGTTGTATAGGTTTCATAATGTATACTACACTCACACACTTGACAAAGTACACTAGGGAGACAGCCAGGTAAAAGGCTAGATCTGTCTTAGTAAACGTGAGATGTGACTCACTCTGTAAGTCGAGGATGTGGGGGTCCATGCCGTTCTCAAGTCCGTCCTCCTCAGGACTCAAACCCTCTGTCCCGTTCCTCTGTTTCCCCTCCAGCTGAGACTTCAGCCTCTTCACCTGATCAGCTAAACTCTCCCTCTCATCAACTATTTTCCTCAGTCTGACTTCTGCAATACAACCAGACAGCTGACTTTGAATCAGCAGCATGAAATTCTAACAGTTGGTTAGTAAAAGGGTAGTTTGAGTAGTCGAGGTCAGTAATAGAGTAGTTTTGTACGTCAACATTTACCACACGGTTCAATTAACAGCCTTGTTTTTTAGTTTCTAATCTGTATTATTTTTTTAATAGATACAACACATTGTACTTAATTCCCCAGATTTTTTTATATATATATATACACAGTACCAGTCAAAAGTTTGGACACACCTACTCATTCAAGGGTTTTTCTTTATTTAGACTTTTTTCTACATTGTAGAATAATAGTGAAGACATCACAACTATGAAATAACACATATGGAATCATGTAGTAACCAAAAAAGTGTTAAACAAATCAAACTATATTTTAGATTCTTCAAAGTAGCCACCCTTTGCCTTGATGAGAGCTTTGCACACTCTTGGCATTCTCTCAACCAGCTTCATGAGGAATGCTTTTCCAACAGCCTTGAAGGAGTTCCCACATATGCTGGGCACTTGTTGCTGCTTTTCCTTCACTGCGGTCCAACTCATCCCAAACCATTTCAATTGGGTTGAGGTCGGGTGATTGTGGAGGCTAGGTCATCGGATGCGCACTCCATCACTCTCCTTGGTAAAATAGCCCTTACACAGCCTGGAGGTGTGATGGGTCATTGTCCTGTTGAAAAACAAATGATAGTCCCACTAAGTGCAAACCAGATGGGATTGCATATCACTGCAGAATGCTGTGGTAGCCATGCTGGTTAAGTGTGCCTTTAATTATAAATAATTCACTGACAGTGTCACCGACAAAGCACCATCACACCCCCTCTTCCATGCTTCATGGTGGGAACCACATATACGGAGATCATCCATTCACCTACTCTGCTTCTCACAAAGACACTGCGGTTGGAACCAAAAAAAAAAAAAAAAAAATGTTTTCGCAAATTTGGACTCATCAGACCAAAGGACAGATTTCCACCAGTCTAATGTCCATTGCTAGTGTTTCTTGGCCCAAGCAAGTCTCTTCTTATTATTGGTGTCCTGTAGTAGTGGTTTCTTTGCAGCAATTCAACCATGAAGGCCTGATTCACACAGTCTCCTCTGAACAGTTGATGTTGAGATGTGTCTGTTACTTGAAATCTGTGAAGCATCTATTTGGGCTGCAATTTCTGAGGCTGGTAACTCTAATGAACTTATTCTCGGGGTGGCAGGTAGCCTAGTGGTTAGAGTGTTGGACTTGTAACTGAAAGGTTGCAAGATCAAATCCCTGAGCTGACAAGGTAAAAATCTGTCATTCTGCCCCTGAACAGGGCAGTTAACCCACTGTTCCTAGGCTGTCATTGAAATTAAGAATTTGTTCATAACTGACTTGCCTAGTTAAATAAAGGTAACATTTTAAATAATACGTTTTTTATCTGCAGCAGAGGTAACTCTGGGTCTTCCTTTCCTGTGGCGGTCCTCATGAGAGCCAGTTTCATCATAGTGCTTGATGGTTTTTGTGACTGCACTTGAAGAAATGTAAAACGTTCTTGAAATTTTCCGGATTGACTGATCTTCATGTCTTAAAGTAATGATGGACTGTCGTTTCTCTTTGCTTATTTGAGCTGTTCTTGCCATAATATGGACTTGGTCTTTAACTATTTGGCTATCTTCTGTACACCACCCCAACCTTGTCACAACACAACTGATTGGCTCAAACGCATTAAAAAGGAAAGAAATTCCACAAATGAACTTTTAACATGGCACACCTGTTCATTTAAATGCATTACAGGTGACTACCTCATGACGCTGGTTGAGAGAATGCCAAGAGTGTGCAAAGCTGTCATCAATTCAAAGAGTGGCTACTTTGAAGAATCTCAAATATAAACAATATTTTAATTTGTTTAACACTTTTTTACTACATGATTCCATATGTGTTATTTCATAGTTGTGATGTCTTCACTATTATTCTACAATGTAGACAATAGTAAAAAAGAAAAGAAAAACCCTGGAATGAGTAGGTGTGTCCAAACTTTTGACTGGGACTATATAAAATAGACAGTATATACTTAATTCATTGCAATTATAAAACATTTCACCCAACTGATCACAATCTGCAGTTCATTGAAAACCTGAGAATATGGACACAGTTGCTTACCACTGAAATACTGTACAGTATGTTGGAGGGACTGTGAGTATGGATGAAAAGAGTTTAAAACAGCTGACACATACAAATGAGTGGAGATAACATGTCATGGGATTGATATATTCTCCCACGTATTACCTATTTAATCATGTAATTGTTATCTAGTATGTTGCATGTAAAAACCTGACACATGAACAATACAGAATTGTTGTTGTGTAATATAATCCTGTCCCCTGTGCATAAATGGAAGCTTGGTGAGGTTCATGGAACCCAGAAATCAGTGCAATAGTGCAAAATAAAACAAAACCAATCGTTCTTCAACATGGTTCATTTATTCAAGGCACTAAATAAGTCATTAAATAAAACATGTAATTCCTTTGAGTAAAACAAAGAAACCCACAGAGACTGGCTGCAACCCCAGTCAGTAGTCTATTACACATCAAATAACACTTTGAGAGTAGTGATCATCAACTAGTTTACTTTGCAAGGATCTTTGCCTTTGCCCTTTCTATTGCCCTTTACTCCCTTTCTTACGCCTCTCTCCTGTTTCTGGGCTTCTTCCACTGGGGGGCGCTCTCTCTCCTCCTCCACCGCCTCAGGTAATGGCTGTATCTCTTGGCCAAGTGCCGAGGGTCCGGGTGACGAGCTGATGTGCTCTTCTTCTACAGGTAGATATGTTTCCTCCTTTTTCACAAGTAGAACGGCTTCTTCACAACTGTCTATATATCCAGTGGCCCCATCGTTTAACTCATTGTCTCCCCCTGCTGGTGAACTTGTTGAAGCCTCCTTCCGTTCTGTCTGTTGCTCCTCCTGAATGGCTTCCTGCTGGAGATTCTCCTCATAGATGTTCTCCTCAATGATGCACCATTCTTCTCTCTCTACACAACTGGGTGATTCTGACCTGATCCTGTCTGGGCTGGGCTCTACCTCCTCTGTCCTGTCCGAGATAACCTCTCCACTAGAGTCGCTGATCCTCTGAGTTATAGCTACATCCAGTGAGTTTTCCGTCAGTACCTGATCACTCTCGGATAGTTTACATATACATTTACAGGTACATCCTTGTTTCTCCCTTGATTCTGCTACATCCATCTTCTGATCACCTTGAACTCCTGGTAAGGTCATTTCTAAGCTGGTCTCTAGCCTCTCTGGTAAATCAGGGATCACCTGTTTGTCTAGTTTAGTCTTCCCCTCTGTTATGATAGGTGTTACCGTTTTGTCAGAGATAGTGGATGGGGGCTCCTTTGCCTGAAGCTCTTTGTTATTTGGTTCATCTTCCTTCATGCCACATAGAGATTCCTGCCAAATCTGATCTGGCTTGCTCTCCACTGAACTCGACTCCAGCTCTTCAGCCCTCTCAGATAATTTCTGTCCGTCAGAGTCTGTGATCTTTGGCACAGTTTCCACAGAGCTTTCTGTACTGAAATGATCATTCTTATGTTGCTGAAGTTCTAGAGAATTCTGTCCATCTTTCTCAAATTCACTTAACGTGTTTATTATGAGCTGATCTGTCTTGATTCCAACCTCGTCAGGACATTCAGAGATAAACAGTTCAATAGAGACTGTAGATGAGACAGCAGATGTTCCAGTAGATGTTACTTGGCCAGTCTCTGCCTGATGCCCTGGTTTATTCTTCATCTTCATCCCTATTGTTTCTGTTTTGTTTAATGATCCCTGAGAGATGTGATTTGGGCTGGTCTTTGCCTCCCCTAGACATACAGAAATCCTCAGAATCATCTTCATCATCTCAGATTCCGTGATCCTTGAGTTTTCTGGAATGACTTGATCTTTAGTCCCAGGATCATACTCCTGGGTGTTCTCTCCTTGCAGGTCACTTTGAGATTCACTTTGGATTTGACTAAGAGTGGCCTCTGTCTCAACACAGAGAGTTGGGCCAGAGATGTCCTGTTCTTCAAAGTTAGTAGACATAGCTGTGAGAAGCTCTGTGTTTTCCCGTCCATTCTCGAGGTTTGTGTTTTCCTCACATTGTCCGTCAGTGCCACCGCTTACTGGTACAGCTTCCTTGTTACTTTCTCCACTGTTTTCCTCATTCTCTGCCTGTTCCAGAGATTCTGGTTCAAATCCTCTTTGATTCACCCCATCTCCATTGTCACCGCTACCATCTGTATTTTCCTTTTGAACCAAAATGTCTCCCTCAAGTTCAGCAGGTTCCACCAGGGTTTCTGTGTCGCAGTATTGGGGTTTCTCTACTTCATATTCAACCTGAGTCTCTTTGTCACCAAAATGCACCAAAATGGCTTCTTCAGGTGCAGCAACATCCACCTGGGTCTCTTGGTTACAGTACTTGGACTGCTCTGCTTCAATGTCTGTTTGTTGCTGCAGGCTGTCATTCAACTTGTCTTGGTTCAACTTGTCAGAAGAGTCTATCTCCAGTAGTGCCCTCTCCTGGTCATGTGAGTAGTTGTCAGCCTCATGTAGAAGTCTGCTTCCCCCTGGTGTCCTCACCTCGCCATGGTCCAACTGCATCTCTGGTGCTTCGCCTGGAAGATCACAGGGAATAGATTGGAGGGCCAAACACAGGTCATTCTTCAGCGTCTGAGATTGCAAGCACGGAAATTCAATGATTGCTGGAGGGGAATTAATTTGGAGCCATTTGTAGAGAATACAATCAAGGCCTTGATCCCGGCTGAATTAGAATGCAGAATCAGCAACTGACTCAACAGGATTAATTAACATTATGATGATAATCCCACGGAGGACAATACTGCAAAACAATGACATCAGAAAAAAGAAAAAGAAAGCCAACCATCCTCGTTTTGTATCCCATCATGCAACACAAACATAACCCTGACATTTCAAACAGTGATTCATCCAAATGACAGAAGACAAATCAAATACAAAACATGACTGCACAATATCATTCAACATGATTTGAGTAGGATGGTGGTAAATAAGCAGAGATCAGATATGAGCAATTGCACCGGTGGGTTATTTTCTTACCAAGCATGCTCTCCCCACCATGAGATGGCTGAGCCAATCGGGAGGTAGAGTCTGCACTGAGAGGCCCGTCAATCATCTGTCCTGCATCCCCATTGGTGGTTACTTCAGGTGACAGCACTATCCCATTTTTCTGATTTGGGAGAGAACGAGCAAAATAAATCTGAATAATCTTTCAGAAAGTCTTTTGCCCATTAGAACTTCCTATTGTTCTAGTGTTTGCTGACATGTGCATGGAGGCCCTCTTTGAAGTCATGATGAGGAAACCTTCACTCAGCAGTACTTCAAGGTGCTGTACCTTCAGAGTGTCTTTGAGGTGGACCACCTGATCCCTGAGCTTATCCCGCTCATCCCGCGCGCCGGCGTCTGAGAATTCCCTCTGCCTCTCTAAGGCCTGAGCCATACCCAAGCAGCAGCAGCAGGGGGAGGAGGAGGAGGAGGAGGAGGAGGAAAAGTGGGTAAAGAAGGGAGAGAAGCATTGAGGGGAAAAAAGAGATACAGTGGAAATGTCTTGGTTAGTTTGGAGCGTTAAACTTGAGTAGCTGACAGAGGAATGGAAGCGTTTTCTGTAGAACTTCCTGGAGCAATAATGCGGCTAACAGTTTGAGGTTCACCCTCTATTCCGCGAGCGTACCCCAATCTTTTTCTCCTTCCATCCGAGGGTCTCCTGCAGGTCGGAGATCTCCCTAACACAGCTGTCCCGTTTGAGACGGAGCTGGCCCACCTCCTGGCCACGGGACGAAAGCAAGATGGAGGAGAAGAAGGGACAGAGGAGAAGGGAGGGACAATCAGCATGCAGAGAGTATGCAGCAGGAAAAGAGACTACAGCAAGTTTAGCAAGAGGCCTAAGTTAGATCTATGTTAGTGTTATGTTCTGAGAGGAAGTACTGTTTTTGTTACCGTATTGTTGTTAGCAGGAAGTCTTTGTGATGACCTGAGTACTCACGGTTAGCAGTTCTTCACTCTGTTTCAGCGTCTCTCTCATCTCGTTAAACTGGCGCTGCAGAACACTGTGGGCGTGTCTCTCCCTCTCAAACTCCTTGGCCTTGTCGTTGTACTCTCGTTTAGACTCGTACAGCTGCTCCTCCAGCTCAATGAGCGAGTCCTTCAGCGTGTCCACCTGGTACATGAGGTTGGACTTCTCGTTGTGTAGCTGGGCGTTGGACACCATGGCCTTACGGTACTTCTCCTCAGACTCCACCAGGGAGTCCTGTTGAGAGACAAAATGGAGGACAGTGGAGGGGTGAGAGGTCAGGGGAGAAACAAAGCAAAACAGTTAAGCAGTTAGTATCTCAACAACAACTACGCAGACGTTGTTCGTCTTCAACCGTGGAATACTTACTGTAATAATCGTGTTTCTGGAGTCAACAAAATAATTCTAAAAACATGGACTGTAGACCATGGAACATCTCTTTCTCAGATATACTGTATGGTCCTACTCATAGAAGTATCTCTATGGTCCTACCTTTATCTCTCGAATGGAGGCCTCTGTCTCTACTGAGATAGAGGTGTCACAGCTGCCTCTGCGAGAGGAGGGCCCGCCCAGCGATGCTAGAGTGGCTGCTGAGAGGGTAGAGGCAGTCCTGGAACCCTGGGAGGAAACAAGACAGGGCCGTCTTGAAGGCTGTTTCACAACAGCCATATTCCCTACTTCATCTTTAATACATTAAAAGCTAGAGTTTCAGATCAGGTGTGTGACCCGTACCTTTTCCGGGAAGTCCCTGTCTGATCTCTCCTCCACCTGTAGAGGGAAAAACAACTTGGTTACTCTCAGGAGAGGAGATACACATATTTACAATGTCACTAATTTAGTTGATTGACACACCATAAATCGAGGCCATGCCCATACTGTATCCGTCTCTGTATATCCACACACTGCATCACAACAAACATCTTTAGAGTCATTAACCCTCTCTGGAACCCCATCTGATTCTGAACCACGGAACCACTGGACACTACAGAGTTAGTCATATCATATCCACTGGACACTACAGAGTTAGTCATATCATATCCACTGGACACTACAGAGTTAGTCATATCATATCCACTGGACACTACAGAGTTAGTCATATCATATCCACTGGACACTACAGAGTTAATCACATCATGTTCACTGGAGACTACATAATTAAATTAGTCATATCCACTAGACCCTACAGAGTTAGTCCTATCCACTGGACACTACAGAGTTAGTCATATCATATCCACTGGACACTACAGAGTTAATCACATCATGTTCACTGGAGACTACATAATTAAATTAGTCATATCCACTAGACACTACAGAGTTAGTCCTATCCACTGGACACTACAGAGTTTATCATATCCACTGAGACTACAGAGTTAATCTTATCATATCCACTGGAGACTACAGAGTTAATCACATCATATCCACTGGAGACTACAGAGTTAGTCATATCATATCCACTGGAGACTACAGAGTTAGTCATATCATATCCACTGGACACTACAGAGTTAGTCATATCATATTCACTGGACACTACAGTTAATCATATCCACTGGAGACTACAGAGTTAGTCATATCATATCCACTGGAGACTACAGAGTTAGTCCTATCCACTGGACACGACAGAGTTTATCGTATCCACTGGACACTACAGAGTTAATCATATCATATCCACTGGAGACTACAGAGTTAGTCATATCATATCCACTGGACACTACAGAGTTAATCATATCATATCCACTGGAGACTACAGAGTTAGTCATATCATATCCACTGGACACTACAGAGTTAATCATATCATATCCACTGAGACTACAGAGTTAATCATATCATATCCACTGAGACTACAGAGTTAATCATATCATATCCACTGGAGACTACAGAGTTAATCATATCATATCCACTGGACACTACAGAGTTAATCATATCATATCCACTGGAGACTACAGAGTTAGTCATATCATATCCACTGGACACTACAGAGTTAATCATATCATATCCACTGGACACTACAGAGTTAATCATATCATATCCACTGGAGACTACAGAGTTAGTCATATCATATCCACTGGACACTACAGAGTTAATCTTATCATATCCACTGGAGACTACAGAGTTAATCATATCATATCCACTGGAGACTACAGAGTTAATCTTATCATATCCACTGAGACTACAGAGTTAATCACATCATATCCACTGGACACTACAGAGTTAATCACATCATATCCACTGGACACTACAGAGTTAGTCATATCATATCCACTGGAGACTACAGAGTTAATCTTATCATATCCACTGAGACTACAGAGTTAATCATATCATATCCACTGGACACTACAGAGTTAATCATATCATATCCACTGAGACTACAGAGTTAGTCATATCATATCCACTGGAGACTACAGAGTTAATCATATCATATCCACTGAGACTACAGAGTTAGTCATATCATATCCACTGGAGACTACAGAGTTAATCTTATCATATCCACTGGACACTACAGAGTTAATCATATCATATCCACTGGACACTACAGAGTTAATCTTATCATATCCACTGGACACTACAGAGTTAATCTTATCATATCCACTGGACACTACAGAGTTAATAATATCATATCCACTGGACACTACAGAGTTAATCATATCATATCCACTGGACACTACAGAGTTAATCTTATCATATCCACTGGACACTACAGAGTTAGTCATATCATATCCACTGGACACTACAGAGTTAGTCATATCATATCCACTGGACACTTCAGTTAATCATATCACTGGACACTACAGAGTTAATCATATCATATCCACTGAGACTACAGAGTTAATCTTATCATATCCACTGGACACTACAGAGTCAGTCATATCATATTCACTGGACACTACAGTTAATCATATCACTGGACACTACAGAGTTAGTCATATCATATCCACTGGACACTACAGAGTCAGTCATATCATATTCACTGGACACTACAGTTAATCATATCACTGGACACTACAGAGTTAGTCATATCATATCCACTGGACACTACAGAGTTAGTCATATCATATCCACTCCAGTCCAGGCTGCATGTTAGTTGTCAGTGTCACCCACACACCAATGCGTCCACACAGAGGCCCACCTCACATTGGCCAGGTCGGGACCATATATTCTTTGCTTGTACCAAAGCTGCAGTCTTTGTAATGTCCACCAAGGGGCATAAGGAACCTGAGCACTGTCAGCTGTCTATGAGCATTACCTTGGTGCAGAGGACACACAGGACAGACCATAGAGTTCAGTTCTCTGGACAATACACTCTTCATTGGGATGATAATAAGTGGGCAGTCATTTAACAGAATAGAGAACAGAGAAAGGGATGTAAGGACTAGGCCTAAAGAAGGCTGCGGGTTAGAGGGAGTGACCAGTGAAGAGAGCTCACCACTGGGCTGGCACGGGCAGAGCTGGCCCTGGACGAGGCCCGAGAGTTGGAGCCCAGAAAACCACTGTAGTCTGAAGGCTGGCATAAAAAGAAGATGGATAAAATAGGAAAAGAGAAGGAAATGAAAAAGAGAGAGAGACGTTAGTCACAGAGTTTGTCAGTCAGCAAGCAGGGACAGACAGAGCGGAAGCAGGGACAGACAGAGCGGAAGCAGGGACAGACAGAGCGGAAGCAGGGACAGACAGAGCGGAAGCAGGGACAGACAGAGCGGAAGCAGGGACAGACAGAGCTGAAGCAGGGACAGACAGAGCTGAAGCAGGGACAGACAGAGCTGAAGCAGGGACAGACAGAGCTGAAGCAGGGACAGACAGAGCGGAAGCAGGGACAGACAGAGCGGAAGCAGGGACAGACTGAACGGAAGCAGGGACAGACAGAGCGGAAGCAGGGACAGACAGAGCGGAAGCAGGGACAGACAGAGCGGAAGCAGGGACAGACAGAGCGGAAGCAGGGACAGACAGAGCGGAAGCAGGGACAGACAGAGCGGAAGCAGGGACAGACAGAGCGGAAGCAGGGACAGACAGAGCGGAAGCAGGGACAGACAGAGCGGAAGCAGGGACAGACAGAGCGGAAGCAGGGACAGACAGAGCGGAAGCAGGGACAGACAGAGCGGAAGCAGGGACAGACAGAGCTGAAGCAGGGACAGACAGAGCGGAAGCAGGGACAGACAGAGCGGAAGGAGGGACAGACAGAGCGGAAGGAGGGACAGACAGAGCGGAAGCAGGGACAGACAGAGCTGAAGCAGGGACAGACAGAGCTGAAGCAGGGACAGACAGAGCTGAAGCAGGGACAGACAGAGCTGAAGCAGGGACAGACAGAGCGGAAGCAGGGACAGACAGAGCGGAAGCAGGGACAGACAGAGCGGAAGCAGGGACAGACAGAGCGGAAGCAGGGACAGACAGAGCGGAAGCAGGGACAGACAGAGCGGAAGCAGGGACAGACAGAGCTGAAGGAGGGACAGACAGAGCTGAAGGAGGGACAGACAGAGCGGAAGCAGGGACAGACTGAGCGGAAGCAGGGACAGACTGAGCGGAAGCAGGGACAGACTGAGCGGAAGCAGGGACAGACTGAGCGGAAGCAGGGACAGACTGAGCGGAAGCAGGGACAGACAGAGCGGAAGCAGGGACAGACAGAGCGGAAGCAGGGACAGACAGAGCGGAAGCAGGGACAGACAGAGCGGAAGCAGGGACAGACAGAGCTGAAGCAGGGACAGACAGAGCTGAAGCAGGGACAGACAGAGCGGAAGCAGGGACAGACAGAGCGGAAGCAGGGACAGACAGAGCGGAAGCAGGGACAGACAGAGCGGAAGCAGGGACAGACAGAGCGGAAGCAGGGACAGACAGAGCGGAAGCAGGGACAGACAGAGCGGAAGCAGGGACAGACAGAGCTGAAGCAGGGACAGATAGAGCGGAAGCAGGGACAGACAGAGCTGAAGCAGGGACAGACAGAAGGGAAGCAGGGACAGACTGAGCTGAAGCAGGGACAGACTGAGCGGAAGCAGGGACAGACAGAGCGGAAGCAGGGACAGACAGAGCGGAAGCAGGGACAGACAGAGCTGAAGCAGGGACAGACAGAGCAGAAGCAGGGACAGACTGAGCGGAAGCAGGGACAGACTGAGCGGAAGCAGGGACAGACTGAGCGGAAGCAGGGACAGACAGAGCGGAAGCAGGGACAGACTGAGCGGAAGCAGGGACAGACAGAGCGGAAGCAGGGACAGACAGAGCGGAAGCAGGGACAGACAGAGCGGAAGCAGGGACAGACAGAGCTGAAGCAGGGATAGACAGAGCTGAAGCAGGGACAGACAGAAGGGAAGCAGGGACAGACAGAAGGGAAGCAGGGACAGACAGAAGGGAAGCAGGGACAGACTGAGCTGAAGCAGGGACAGACTGAGCGGAAGCAGGGACAGACAGATCGGAAGCAGGGACAGACTGAGCGGAAGCAGGGACAGACTGAGCGGAAGCAGGGACAGACAGAGCGGAAGCAGGGACAGACAGAGCTGGAGAGACAAGGGAATACATTGATAGACAAGTCAACCAGGCCCTGTTAGACCAAAGACAACCCTCCCACACATCAAAAACCCAGACACATACAATTCCATGCGTACGCTCCACTCTCCACCATTGTAGACATACTGCAAACCCCACGCAACAAAGTCACAATCAAACTGTGACTTGACACAGTGTTTGCAAAGGTCATCGACACACAAGACGCACTGTAAGATAATTCAGGATGGTTATTGGTTGAATACAGCTAACTGAAAACATGGATTCCTTCTTCTGGAAGTCTGAAATCCACAGGTGGGAAAGAAACAAGAAACCCCAATAGAAAGAAGTAGTGGGGTGACGACACTGTCATGCAGACTTCTCCTGGGGTGGCCAACCCTCCTACTGGAGAGAATCAGGTGTGTTCAAGCAGGGCTGGAATAAAAGCCTGCACACCCAGCCTGCCGCTAGTATCGCTTCAAGAGGAGGGTGGGTCGACCCCACAATGCAATTCCACGTTGGCACATGGGGCATGCCAAGCAAGGCCCCCTCATCAGGGTAACACAGTGATACATTACATGCATGCTGTCTATTCAAGCCTCCCTTTTGATTTGAAAACCGTCACAACAACCACAATTCCAGACATACTTGAAAACCCCACACAATCTCACTAGGACTTTGCACTGTGTTTCCAAAAGTCATCAACACACAAGACAGGGTGGGAATTAGTGGAATACAACGAGTTAAAGAAGGATTCCTTGTTTGGTGTGTCTGATAAAAACAGAAGACACCACTGACCCTGATAGAAGTAGAGACTGACAACACTGTCATGCAGACAGACTATGGCCAGGGCTGGCCAACTGTCTTCCCAGAAACCTATTGGATGTGTAGGCTTTTGCTCCAGACCTGCTCCAATACAAATGGTTCTACTAATCAGCTGCTCATCTGGGTGTTGATTAGCTGAATCATGTTAGAGCAGGGCTGGATCAAAAGCCTGCATACCCAGTAGCTCGTATCTCTCCAGGAGGAGGGTTGACCACCGCTGGACTATGCAGTCCCATGTTGCCACAGGGGGCATGCCAAGCAACCTCCCTCAGGGTAAGAGAGGGGGCGTCAGCGCTTCTTACACCGCGAGAGATGGAGCCACTAAAGCGCCGTGTGCTACTCTGCACAGCCTCGTCACACACAGAGCCCTGTAGATAGGAGAGAGACACACACACACTGCATCAGACTTCACCTCACAAACACACGCATACATACACGCTCTGGATCAGACTTCAACTCACAATCACAATCACACACACACAAACACACTGCATCAGACTTCACCTCACAAACACATACACACTGGATCAGACTACACCTCACGCACGCACGCACACATACACATCCATCTCAGTAATCATGCAGGAAAAGGACCAGTCTTATAGCATGCCACCTTGAAGACACCACTGTACTTCTGCAACTCAGCTTACTGTCTCACGTTCTCCTTAACACATCAAAATGTTTTGGAAATGTAACTTTTAGGGCCAGGACTGTATGTGGGTCTTGATAACATCTAGCCCCTCTGCCAAACCATTCTCACATGCCTTATAATGACACTAGCAATGACACATCACAGATCTATCTATCTACTGTCTAAACAGGTGGTGAAGGGTCAGAGGTCATAGGAAAGAGGAACCAACCCTGTGACTCTGGGTGCGTGGGCCATCAATAAAGAGCATGGAGGGCTGAAGATGGACAGAGAGGGAAACAATCCAACATTCTACTGTAAGTGATAAACAACAGTGATTCTATCTAGTATGTACAACTGGAAAAAGCTCTACGTTTTGAGAATCTCCTATTCTGTCATTCTAAGAAACCAACAGGAGGGTGAGGTTGAGTGGGTAGGGAAGGAGGGAGAAGTTGAGTGGGTAGGGAAGGAGGGGGTGAGTGGGTAGGGAAGAAGGGAGAGGTTGAGTGGGTAGGAAAGGAGGAAAGGAGAGGGTGAGTGGGTAGGGAAGGAGGGAGAGGGTGAGTGAGTGAGTGGGTAGGGAAGGAGGAAAGGAGAGGGTGAGAAGGTAGGGAAGAAGGAAAGGAGAGGTTGAGTGGGTAGGGAAGGAGGGAGAGATTGAGTGGGTAGGGAAGTAAGGAGGGGAAAAAGGAAATGGGAAAAGGTGGAGCAGCATTGGGAAATGGAAAGAGGGATGAGACGTGAAGGAGAGAGGAATAAATGAGTGGGGACAGACCCGGCCATTTTGAGTGGAATTTTGATGTCTGAGGGAGGGGAGACTGTTGGAGCTGCAGTACAGATCAGATGAGAAGTTTCTCTACAACGCCACAACACACAGAGAGAGAGAGAGAGAGAGAGAGAGACACAGAGATGAGGGGAGAGTGAAAGAGAGAGAAACAAAATAAGAATAGAGAAATGATTCCTCTGGAAAATGAACCCAACAGAGAGAGATAAAATGTGTCAACTCCTTTGACAAGGGACCAAAACAAAAAGGCATGTTGTTATGTCTAGAGGCATTTCAGACATTCATTAGTGACAGTTATTATGACAAGGGAAGTGCGGTGACAATACAGTCGACAACCAGACCGTCCTGTTAAACCACGTTCACTGTCTGGGGTGTGCTGATAACTAGTTGGGTTATGAGCCATTTCAAGCGCATGCATGCCTTCCCGGCCAAAAGTCTACAGTTTCATTACCATAACAACTGTCTGTGTACCAGTGTTAACTTAGTCCTACTAGCCTAGCTTATAACCATGTAGTCTTGCTTGTTTGATAATGCCTCAACTCTCAGTGTGTGAACCTTGTGTGTCTTCAAAACCCCTTTTCAATAGAACACCTTCACCGTCAGTGATTCCATCATCATCACCTCAGATTTAAATAGAGGTGTTTTTCACACGACAGGTGGTGTTCCCACATCAGGCGGGGTCCCATCGCCATATTGGGACGAGGCATGGAGGAGTTCCTTTAAAAAGGTAGAGAGAAAATCGCCCAGACTTTTGCAACGGTTAAACCATGTTTCAAAGGCCACATTCCAACTCTGATACCGGAGACATGTACCGGAATGTTACCTCAGTTGTGTGTAGTATCTCTGAGACATCATGACACATGGAGGAAGAGACTTTTACAACCGTCTCATTGCTGACATTCTTGATGTCAAATATGACCGGTGGGAGTTCAATGAGCTGTGTGTTATGTCAGGGCCCTATTCAGCCTGGATAGCTGAAGCGTTACAGATTGCGTGATGGAAATGTAAAGGTGATTTCCCATTGAGCCGACATATGCAGTGCTTACGGTGAATGCAGTCTTCGCTAACGTGGGAACATTGCCTTTACTGCAGCGATACAGATTGAATGGAGCTCTTAGTCTGTCCTATATACAGTAGGCCTTATACTACGAGATGTTAGAGAAGCAGGAAGTAGATATCATAGAACTAGTCATTTAATAGGATCTCTATGGTATATACTAACCCTAAGGCTTCCTCGGCTCCCCACCGACATCCGTTCCTCATCGTCTGAGATCTGGGAGGGAAAGGGACACATAAACACAAACACACAACAATCAATCAATGCACAAGGTGTATCATTGTGCGTTGTTGAGCTGTAGCAGTGGATTGAAGCTGCCCCTAGACACTGACCTAAAAGTTCCCATTTGAATCCTAACCCAGTTCTGCTTTGGATTTGGAGAGGATGAGCTGATCCTAGAGCTGTGTATAGAGGCAGCCTCTACCTCAGAGCGTTCCGGAATCATTACTTATATACACAATAACATACAGGAAAGAAAGCACACGTTTGTCAGACAGGCCGTATAACGGTAGAGAGAGGTGAAGATGGGGGAGTCAGGCCGTATAACGGTAGAGAGGTGAAGATGGGGGAGTTAGTCTGTATAACGGTAGAGAGGAGAAGACAGGGGGGGTCAGGCTGGCCGTATAACGGTAGAGAGGAGAAGACAGGGGGGGTCAGGCTGGCCGTATAACGGTAGAGAGGAGAAGACAGGAGGAGTCAGGCCGTATAATGGTAGAGAGAAGAAGACAGGGGGAGTCAGGCAGGCCGTATAACGGTAGAGAGGAGAAGACACGGGGAGTCAGGCTGTATAACGGTAGAGAGGAGAAGACAGGGGAGTCAGGCAGGCCGTATAACGGTAGAGAGGTGAAGACAGGGGGAGTCAGGCTGTATAACGGTAGAGAGGAGAAGACAGGGGAGTCAGGCAGGCCGTATAACGGTAGAGAGGTGAAGACAGGGGGAGTCAGGCTGTATAACGGTAGAGAGGAGAAGACAGGGGAGTCAGGCAGGCCGTATAACGGTAGAGAGGTGAAGACAGGGGGAGTCAGGCCGTATAACGGTAGAGAGGAGAAGACAGGGGGAGTCAGGCTGTATAACGGTAGAGAGGAGAAAACAGGGCAGTCAGGCAGGCCGTATAACGGTAGAGAGGTGAAGACAGGGGGAGTCAGGCTGTATAACGGTAGAGAGGAGAAGACAGGGGAGTCAGGCAGGCCGTATAATGGTAGAGAGAAGACAGGGGGAGTCAGGCAGGCCGTATAACGGTAGAGAGGAGAAGACAGGGGGAGTCAGGCAGGCCGTATAACGGTAGAGAGGTGAAGACAGGGGGAGTCAGGCTGTATAACGGTAGAGAGGAGAAGACAGGGGGAGTCAGGCTGTATAACGGTAGAGAGGTGAAGACAGGGGGAGTCAGGCTGTATAACGGTAGAGAGGTGAAGACAGGGGGAGTCAGGCTGTATAACGGTAGAGAGGAGAAGACAGGGGGAGTCAGGCTGTATAACGGTAGAGAGGAGAAGACAGGGGGAGTCAGGCAGGCCGTATAACGGTAGAGAGGTGAAGACAGGGGGAGTCAGGCTGTATAACGGTAGAGAGGAGAAAACAGGGCAGTCAGGCAGGCCGTATAACGGTAGAGGTGAAGACAGGGGGAGTCAGGCAGGCCGTATAATGGTAGAGAGGAGAAGACGGGGACTCAGGCCGTATAACGGTAGAGAGGAGAAGACAGGGGGAGTCAGTCCGTATAACGGTAGAGAGGAGAAGACAGGGGAGTCAGGCAGGCCGTATAACGGTAGAGGTGAAGACAGGGGGAGTCAGGCAGGCCATATAACGGTAGAGGTGAAGACAGGGGGAGTCAGGCAGGCCATATAACGGTAGAGGGGAGAAGACGGGGACTCAGGCCATATAACGGTAGAGAGGAGAAGACGGGGACTCAGGCCATATAACGGTAGAGAGGAGAAGACAGGGGGAGTCAGTCCGTATAACGGTAGAGAGGAGAAGACAGGGGGAGTCAGTCCGTATAACGGTAGAGAGGAGAAGACAGGGGAGTCAGGCAGGCCGTATAACGGTAGAGAGGAGAAGACGCGGACTCAGGCCGTATAACGGTAGAGAGGAGAAGACAGGGGGAGTCAGGCAGGCCGTATAATGGTAGAGAGAAGACAGGGGGAGTCAGGCTGTATAACGGTAGAGAGGAGAAGACAGGGGGAGTCAGGCCGTATAACGGTAGAGAGGAGAAGACAGGGGGAGTCAGGCCGTATAACGGTAGAGAGGAGAAGACAGGGGGAGTCAGGCCGTATAATGGTAGAGAGAAGACAGGGGAGTCAGGCAGGCCGTATAACGGTAGAGAGGAAAAGACAGGGGGAGTCAGGCCGTATAACGGTAGAGAGGAAAAGACAGGGGGAGTCAGGCCGTATAACGGTAGAGAGGAAAAGACGGGGGGAGTCAGGCCGTATAACGGTAGAGAGGAAAAGACAGGGGGAGTCAGGCTGTATAACGGTAGAGAGGAGAAGACAGGGGGAGTCAGGCTGTATAACGGTAGAGAGGAGAAGACAGGGGGAGTCAGGCTGTATAACGGTAGAGAGGAGAAGACAGGGGGAGTCAGGCTGTATAACGGTAGAGAGGAGAAGACAGGGGGAGTCAGGCTGTATAACGGTAGAGAGAAGACAGGGGAGTCAGGCAGGCTGTATAACGGTAGAGAGGAGAAGACAGGGAGAGGATACAGACCGACGTGTGTCTCCGTGAAGGACGGGAGGAGTACCTCTCACTCTCCTCCTGGAAGGCCCGGAAGGAAAGAGGAAAAGAAAGTACCCGGTTAAAGGTTAGAGGTCAGGAGGAAAGGTCAAGGAAGTGGTTCTGGGTCTGCCACCAGATGTGGATTTTATAGACAAAGACCAAACAAAAACACAATCTGCACGAGGCAAAACTGGATTGGTTTTGGGAACGCTGGGGCTGGGGTTATTTCCATTCCCATTCCTGTCAGTTGACCTGGATGTAGAACATCTCTAATTGACTGAAATTGAAATGGAATCAAACCCATATCTGGACATGACACTGCATGCGTTTATTTACAGTACACTACTTATGCATTCCCTGGCCTCTCTACTCTGATGCAGGCATACAGCCACTGGTTAGACAAGCCCAGAGAGAGGTGGGGGTGGGGTGAGGAGGGTCTACTGTAAACTCCTAGGTCATGTGGCATGGATTTAATCCTCCTGGTGGGTTGTCATGGCGATCCCAGTACCGTGAAAAGGGTTTAACCCCTGTCAGATGGCATGGGAGACCCCCGTAGCGGTACAGGATCTAGTGAAGTGAGGATCAACTCTGTCCCTGTCTGGCCTGGTTCACGACAGACCTTTAAAAGCACACATGCTGCCCCTGTGCTGCCTGAGAGCACCTACACATGCCAAGCTTCTAGGTCCAGCTATATCCAGGACAACTATGATATTATCAACAGGATGGGACATAGAAATAGAGAATACTAAACACATATATTGCACAACACTGTGCAATATATTGTGTTCAACACTGTGCATGCCTCACATTTGCCTCACATTTACTAAACACTTCCTCGATGCAGGCGATGCAGGCAATGCACTGTACACAGTGAAACACTACTACTACCTAGGGTTTGCAGTAAGCTGTTTCAACAGACAGTGTATATTATATTACCAGTGTGCAGTAAGCTGTTTCAACAGACAGTATATATTATATTACCAGTGTGCAGTAAGCTGTTTCAATAGACAGTATATATTATATTACCAGTGTGCAGTAAGCTGTTTCAACAGACAGTATATATTATATTACCAGTGTGCAGTAAGCTGTTTCAATAGACAGTATATATTATATTACCAGTGTGCAGTAAGCTGTTTCAATAGACAGTATATATTATATTACCAGTGTGTAGTAAGCTGTTTCAATAGACAGTATATATTATATTACCAGTGTGCAGTAAGCTGTTTCAATAGACAGTATATATTATATTACCAGTGTGCAGTAAGCTGTTTCAACAGACAGTATATATTATATTACCAGTGTGCAGTAAGCTGTTTCAATAGACAGTATATATTATATTACCAGTGTGCAGTAAGCTGTTTCAATAGACAGTATATACACTGCTCAAAAAAATAAAGGGAACACTTAAACAACACAATGTAACTCCAAGTCAATCACACTTCTGTGAAATCAAACTGTCCACTTAGGAAGCAACACTGATTGACAATAAATTTCACATGCTGTTGTGCAAATGGAATAGACAAAAGGTGGAAATTATAGGCAATTAGCAAGACACCCCCAATAAAGGAGTGATTCTGCAGGTGGTGACCACAGACCACTTCTCAGTTCCTATGCTTCCTGGCTGATGTTTTGGTCACTTTTGAATGCTGGCGGTGCTCTCACTCTAGTGGTAGCATGAGACGGAGTCTACAACCCACACAAGTGGCTCAGGTAGTGCAGCTCATCCAGGATGGCACATCAATGCGAGCTGTGGCAAGAAGGTTTGCTGTGTCTGTCAGCGTAGTGTCCAGAGCATGGAGGCGCTACCAGGAGACAGGCCAGTACATCAGGAGACGTGGAGGAGGCCGTAGGAGGGCAACAACCCAGCAGCAGGACCGCTACCTCCGCCTTTGTGCAAGGAGGAGTACTGCCAGAGCCCTGCAAAATGACCTCCAGCAGGCCACAAATGTGCATGTGTCAGCATATGGTCTCACAAGGGCTCTGAGGATCTCATCTCGGTACCTAATGGCAGTCAGGCTACCTCTGGCGAGCACATGGAGGCCCCCCAAAGAAATGCCACCCCACACCATGACTGACCCACCGCCAAACCGGTCATGCTGGAGGATGTTGCAGGCAGCAGAACGTTCTCCACGGCGTCTCCAGACTCTGTCACGTCTGTCACATGTGCTCATGTGCTCAGTGTGAACCTGCTTTCATCTGTGAAGAGCACAGGGCGCCAGTGGCGAATTTGCCAATCTTGGTGTTCTCTGGCAAATGCCAAACGTCCTGCACGGTGTTGGGCTGTAAGCACAACCCCCACCTGTGGACGTCGGGCCGTCATACCACCCTCATGGAGTCTGTTTCTGACCGTTTGAGGAGACACATGCACATTTGTGGCCTGCTGGAGGTCATTTTGCAGGGCTCTGGCAGTACTCCTCCTTGCACAAAGGCGGAGGTAGCGGTCCTGCTGCTGGGTTGTTGCCCTCCTACGGCCTCCTCCACGTCTCCTGATGTACTGGCCTGTCTCCTGGTAGCGCCTCCATGCTCTGGACACTACGCTGACAGACACAGCAAACCTTCTTGCCACAGCTCGCATTGATGTGCCATCCTGGATGAGCTGCACTACCTGAGCCACTTGTGTGGGTTGTAGACTCCGTCTCATGCTACCACTAGAGTGAGAGCACCGCCAGCATTCAAAAGTGACCAAAACATCAGCCAGGAAGCATAGGAACTGAGAAGTGGTCTGTGGTCACCACCTGCAGAATCACTCCTTTATTGGGGGTGTCTTGCTAATTGCCTATAATTTCCACCTTTTGTCTATTCCATTTGCACAACAGCATGTGAAATTTATTGTCAATCAGTGTTGCTTCCTAAGTGGACAGTTTGATTTCACAGAAGTGTGATTGACTTGGAGTTACATTGTGTTGTTTAAGTGTTCCCTTTATTTTTTTGAGCAGTGTATTATATTACCAGTGTGCAGTAAGCTGTTTCAATAGACAGTATATATTATATTACCAGTGTGCAGTAAGCTGTTTCAATAGACAGTATATATTATATTACCAGTGTGCAGTAAGCTGTTTCAATAGACAGTATATATTATATTACCAGTGTGCAGTAAGCTGTTTCAATAGACAGTATATATTATATTACCAGTGTGCAGTAAGCTGTTTCAACAGACAGTATATATTATATTACCCGTGTGCAGTAAGCTGTTTCAATAGACAGTGTATATTATATTACCAGTGTGCAGTAAGCTGTTTCAACAGACAGTGTATATTATATTACCAGTGTGCAGTAAGCTGTTTCAACAGACAGTGTATATTATATTACCAGTGTGCAGTAAGCTGTTTCAATAGACAGTATATATTATATTACCAGTGTGCAGTAAGCTGTTTCAATAGACAGTATATATTATATTACCAGTGTGCAGTAAGCTGTTTCAATAGACAGTATATATTATATTACCAGTGTGCAGTAAGCTGTTTCAATAGACAGTATATATTATATTACCAGTGTGCAGTAAGCTGTTTCAATAGACAGTGTATATTATATTACCAGTGTGCAGTAAGCTGTTTCAATAGACAGTATATATTATATTACCAGTGTGCAGTAAGCTGTTTCAATAGACAGTATATATTATATTACCAGTGTGCAGTAAGCTGTTTCAATAGACAGTGTATATTATATTACCAGTGTGCAGTAAGCTGTTTCAATAGACAGTGTATATTATATTACCAGTGTGCAGTAAGCTGTTTCAATAGACAGTATATATTATATTACCAGTGTGCAGTAAGCTGTTTCAATAGACAGTATATATTATATTATCAGAGTCATCATGCAGTCACAGCAGTCTAGCAGAAACTAGCAGGGATCTTATACTGCAGTACACGTCCTACCATCCACTGCTCAATGTGGCCCCATTTGTTGTCCAGACCATAGTATTTCTGGGGGCGGAGAGGAGAGTGCAGGAAGAGGAAACCAGAGGAAGGAAGGCATTAGAAAGGAAAGACAAGGAAATGGAAAGAGATAAAAAGCGACTTGTTTTTTAACAGTGCTGAACCCAAATAATCGTACATGTTAGACAAAAGATACACACAGCGAGTGATTTGATTTAGGTCAAGCGATTTGAAAGATACATTCATTGATCTTTGATCTGACAACGACAGTTAGCATTCAGATGCCAATAGGAGTGAAACGTGAACAGGAAAGAGAGAAGGAGAAAATTTGAAGAAAGGAGGCCTACCTTCTGGCTTTGATACACCTAAAACAAAATGGAGGCCTACCTTCTGGCTTTGATACATCTAAAACAACATGGTGGACAGAAGGAGCAGGACACCACGGAGAAGAGAAGGCAGGACAATAGAAAGACAGTAGGTTAGGACATGTTGTTAGTATGGAAGACGAACAGGTTTTTGGTAAAGTATATTACCACCGTGCAGAGGTGTGTGTGTGTCACCTCTTTCTGCTGTCTCTCCAGTTCCTTCATGCGTATCTCCCGTGCCTCTGCTCTGGCCGCCCGCTTCGCTGCCAGTCTCGCCTCAGCCTGAAGAAGACACAGACAGAGAAAGACAATATGCATTCAACAGGGTGTATGTATAACAGTCAAATCAAAGCAGACCATACAATATTCCATGGTCTCTAATAAGTATCTCTGCAGTGACTACCATTACTGCTAGCGTTAGCGTAAGCAAGCTGAGCAGAAAGTTCAACATAAAACTCAGTAAGCCCATTAGGTAAAGATGACACATTGAGCTGTGCTACTATCAAATAACTAATAATTTACATGGAAACAGTTAATGAAATAATAGTTGATTATTAAGTTTCAAATGAGAGGGAAGCGTTACCATAGCAGCTAAGAGTGAGGGACTGGGAGCTTGGTGTAGAGGCTATGGTTCCTGTCTTTCTGTTAGTGTTTACTATGCAGCTAGCTGGCTAATATAGCTTGAAACAAGCCTTTGAAGTTAAATTAGATCAGAGTGCTTTTAAGTCTGCCCGTCCTCAATAACCTTTAGCATTTGGTTATCAATGCTGCTGTGATCTCGTCACTCATTTCATTGTTTAAGAGAATACCATGATGACCAATAGCCATGCTTAACACACACACACACACACACACACCACACACCACACACCACACACCACACACCACACACCACACACACACGATTCTGAGCTGATTGCTGTATAGGTTCCAGGTAATCCACTTATTCTAATACACTGTATGATATTATATTTGTAAAAAAATATATATATATATTTAACTAAGCAAGTCAGTTAAGAACAAATTCTTATTTACAATGACGGCCTACCGGGGAACAGTGGGTTAACTGCCATGTTCAGGTGCAGAACGACAGATTTTTACCTCGTCAGCTTGGGGATTCGATCCAGCAACCTTTCGGTTACTGGCCCAACACTCTAACCACTAGGCTACCTGCCGCCCCATATTATTATTATTATTCAGTGGTGGGCCGTCAGGGCCTGCAAGGCCTTCTCTGCTGGCCTAAACATCATCAGAATATATATATTTTTTTAAATATATTTTCCCACAAATATGTATTAAATTATTCCCCAGAGTAAGAGTTATACTCTTCATTTCATAGCTTTCCTCTTGGTTGCACTGCTTCCAGCCCCAGGTTGAGATTTTAAGGGCTGGTCTTTATGTTAGATCTTTTATCCAATCATATTCAGCCATCATGTGTTGCCAGGGGTCTAAAATCTGCCCTCAGGCCTTCAGAATCAACAGTGCGGGCGCTTGTAGCTTATAGTGAATGGAAATGAAAATTTAGTGTCAACCAATCAGCTTTAGAGTTGGCTATTGTACGCCTTCTGGCTGGCTCCAGTGTTACACAGGAGCCAGCTAGCAGGCGTAGTGCGTGCACGTCTTTTGATTGGATTACCAATATTGAGAGGCAGGTCCTATGGAGATCTAGGAAACTGAATTTGATAAACAAATTAATTCGCGTACTACTAAGCTGTTTTTTCAACCCACAATGGCGGAAGGAGGAGAAGATATCGATTTGGTCGAGGATATAATTATAACGCCATTCTCAAGACTAACTTTTCAAGAAAAGTTAGACATTGTAAGGAGAGGTCGCCCGACGCCACAAAGCCTGTCACAGGCGGGAAAGTGCTTAGTTCGCTCGCCACTTTCAAAGTTTCAACTACGAGCGCTGTCAATGGCTCACAGGCTCCTTGGCTCCGAGAAGCACTGCAAACTGTACTGCTGGGAATGCCTATTATTTGCAAGTGATCGATTTGGTGTTTGGAGCCACACTGGCTTTGCAAACTTGAGTTGTCTAACCAAGGCAGCAACGAGACACCAAAGTACGGCTGGGCACTAACAAGCAATGGTGCTTTTGAAAACTTTTGGGGACACCGGAGTGGATCGACAGCTCAAAGAACAAACGCGCAGGGCAACGGAGCTGCACAATGAAAAGGTGAAGGGAAATATTGAAAAGACTCATTGATTGTGTCATGTTTTTGGGTAAACACTGTTTACCCAAAAATGTCAATTTGTCAATTTCAAGGTGACGCAACGCCTGGTTATACTGCGTTTCTGTCTAAATGTATAGTTTCTAGAGTCATGGCATCATAATGAGGTGGATTAATTTGGGTGGGACTGTGTAGTACCTCACTGAAGGCCCAGGCCCCAGGCCCACGGCACGCCACTGTTATTATTATTATATTATTATTATCATTATATTGTTCTAAACATAGAACAAAAATTATTTGGTACGTATGATCAGTCTTTTCTAGTTCCGCTTCAGTCTTTTCTAGTTCCGCTTCAGTCTTTTCTAGTTCCGCTTCAGTCTTTTCTAGTTCCGCTTCAGTCTTTTCTAGTTTAGCTTCAGTCTTTTCTAGTTCCGCTTCAGTCTTTTCTAGTTCCGCTTCAGTCTTTTCTAGTTCCGCTTCAGTCTTTTCTAGTTCCGCTTCAGTCTTTTCTAGTTCCGCTTCAGTCTTTTCTAGTTTAGCTTCAGTCTTTTCTAGTTCCGCTTTAGTCTTTTCTAGTTCTGCTTTAGTCTTTTCTAGTTCTGCTTTAGTCTTTTCTAGTTCTGCTTTAGTCTTTTCTAGTTCTGCTTCAGTCTTTTCTAGTTTAGCTTCAGTCTTTTCTAGTTCCGCTTCAGTCTTTTCTAGTTCCGCTTTAGTCTTTTCTAGTTCTGCTTTAGTCTTTTCTAGTTCTGCTTTAGTCTTTTCTAGTTCTGCTTTAGTCTTTTCTAGTTCTGCTTCAGTCTTTTCTAGTTTAGCTTCAGTCTTTTCTAGTTCCGCTTCAGTCTTTTCTAGTTTAGCTTCAGTCTTTTCTAGTTCCGCTTCAGTCTTTTCTAGTTCCGCTTCAGTCTTTTCTAGTTCCGCTTCAGTCTTTTCTAGTTCCGCTTCAGTCTTTTCTAGTTCCGCTTCAGTCTTTTCTAGTTCCGCTTTAGTCTTTTCTAGTTCCGCTTTAGTCTTTTCTAGTTCCGCTTTAGTCTTTTCTAGTTCAGCTTCAGTCTTTTCTAGTTCCGCTTCAGTCTTTTCTAGTTCCGCTTCAGTCTTTTCTAGTTTAGCTTCAGTCTTTTCTAGTTCCGCTTCAGTCTTTTCTAGTTCAGCTTCAGTCTTTTCTAGTTCCGCTTTAGTCTTTTCTAGTTCTGCTTTAGTCTTTTCTAGTTCTGCTTTAGTCTTTTCTAGTTCTGCTTTAGTCTTTTCTAGTTCTGCTTTAGTCTTTTCTAGTTCTGCTTTAGTCTTTTCTAGTTCTGCTTTAGTCTTTTCTAGTTCTGCTTCAGTCTTTTCTAGTTTAGCTTCAGTCTTTTCTAGTTTAGCTTCAGTCTTTTCTAGTTTAGCTTCAGTCTTTTCTAGTTTAGCTTCAGTCTTTTCTAGTTTAGCTTCAGTCTTTTCTAGTTTAGCTTCAGTCTTTTCTAGTTTAGCTTCAGTCTTTTCTAGTTCCGCTTTAGTCTTTTCTAGCTTCGCTTCAGTCTTTTCACACACACACACACACACACACACACACACACACACACACACACACACACACACACACACACACACACACAGTTTTAATGTCATCAGCTGATATCTGGTCTGGTGACACAGAGCTTCCAGACCAGCTATCAGAGGTCATGATTGCATCGACAAAAATGAATAAGGTCCCGAGTCGTTCAGTGAAAGCTGAGATCAGGGCCCCAAAATAAAATACTAAACAAATCACTGGCTATCTTACCTTCAACTGAGAAACTGCAGACAGAAAATCCATTCAGGACAGGAACCCACTACTTTAAGATTGTCTCTCTATTCCACAACCAAACCATACGAGAACGGCTTTCACTTTCTAGTTCACCACTGAAGTGGCCTTTAGGAAACATATGCGCCTGTTTACAGCTTCTACCACAATCTTCAATCACAAGAATAAAAGTGATTCTGAAAAACACAGGACCAGCAGCAGCCACAAGAGGGGAGTGTTCCCTATGTAGTTTTATTACTGAGAGAGGCTGTGGATGAGCCAGCATTTCTGTCTGGACACTGGTGAGGACACACCCAACCTCACTCTGACCATAACAACACTGCTTCCCCTAGCAACAGCCCAGCCTACAACCAAGCACATCTGATTCCCTTTAAAACATATTCAAATAATCAGATTCCACATTTTGATGTCCATGTCATCTTTAATGCTTGTTTCGTTGTCTATTTGCAGAAGAGATCAAATCCGTAAGATCGTTGAGGATTCAATGGCACCATTCCAGTTCATCCGCTGTCATACTATTAATCTGAATGTGTAGAAGTACTGTGAAGAGGGCAATGGCATAGGGCCAGGCAGTGCTGGCAATGTGCATCCACTGGATCCCTTGGTTATGGGGGGCCTGCAAACTCTCACTATCAAGTGTTGCATTGGCCTTCTAGGGATCTGCATAGCAGCAGATCCCTAGAAGTTGCATTGGCCTTCTAGGGATCTGCATAGCAGCAGATCCCTAGAAGGCCAATGCAACACTTGATAGTGAGAGTTTGCAGGCCCTAGAATTTGTACACTATAGACCATTGCATAAGTCATTACATTGTTTAACTGAAAGATGGGCCTACATGTCATTTGCCCAGCAACACATCCCAGTCATGGTAATTTGTAACTTTTTTAAATGTATTATATTTGAATGTATTGATGACTAGTACATCTATTTGGTTCACATAACAAACCTCAATGAACAGTTCCAATGTTATTTGTGTTTGTTGTGCAAAGACTGCTGGCAAATATGCAAATACAGTTCAATAATATTGTAGAGGAGATTCAGAGGCATCGCTTATTGGGGGTGTGGCTTTCAATTTGTTATTTTTGGCCACCCGGAAGTGTGAATGTCTTTCCAGTTCATCTGGTCTGTTCCCTTTCATTTACTGTTGTGAATTGTGATGGGAGGCCAAGTGATAATTTTGTTCACACAGGCCTGTGAAGATTTAGTCACGGCACTGGAAGAGGGTGTAACTACAGAGATCATCAGGTACTGAAGGGCCCACTTCTGCCTAACTACAACACAGACAAAGGTAAATGGAATACCAGTCTGCTAGTTGAGGCTGGTGCTTTATGTTAGCCTGGAAAGGCCTTGATCCAGTCGGGCCTGTTTCCCCCATTGTGCTCGTTTCACAGCTTGTTGAGAGGACGGCGATAGTGATCAGCACACAGGAAACCGTTTGAGTAGTAACACTGCAAAACTGTTTGTAAATGAACACAGGCCGTTAAAGGCCCAGTGCCGTCAAAAACATGATTCATTTCCTGTGTTTTATATATATTTCCACACGATGAGGTTGGAATAATACTGTAAAATTGTGAAAATTATGATAATGCCCTTTTAGTGTAACAGTGTAAGAGCCTGAAATCGCAGCCTGTTGTGGTGGCATGGAATTTTGGCCTGCCTCAGGCAGTACATTAGTTAATAGACCAATAAGAAAGAGGGTTCCAACCCCCCCTGCCAATAACAGCTAGTTTTAACTAACAGACCACTCCCAGACAGTCCTATAATTGTTATTGCTTGAGAAATTGCTCTTTGCTAAAAAAGCTATTTTTGTATATTTTTGACCATTTTGATTTAAAACAATGACAGGAAGGTACTTAATTGTTACCCAGAAATGATTTAATATTGAGATAAAAATAGCTGCATTGGACCTTTAACATGAATTGAACAGGATGAAATGTAACTGAATTATATATTTATTTAACCTTTATTTAACTAGGCAAGTCAGTTAAGAACAAATTCTTATTTACAATGACGGCCTACCCGGGCCAATTGTGCACCGCCCTATGGGACTCCCAATCACAGCCAGATGTGATGCAACCTGGATTTGAACCACGGACTGCAGTGACACCTTTTACACTGAGATGCAGTGCCTTAGACCGCAGCGCCACTCAGGAGCCCACTTGGGAGCAATCTTAATGTTCTCACCCCAAGAGATGTTCTCACTCCAAGAGATATTCTCACGCCAAGAGATGTTCTCACGCCAAGAGATGTTCTCACTCCTAGAGATGTTCTCACTCCTAGAGATGTTCTCACGCCAAGAGATGTTCTCACTCCTAGAGATGTTCTCACTCCTAGAGATGTTCTCACTCCTAGAGATGTTCTCACGCCAAGAGATGTTCTCACGCCAAGAGATGTTCTCACTCCTAGAGATGTTCTCACTCCTAGAGATGTTCTCACTCCTAGAGAGCTAGTGGTGCAAAGCATTCAACAACATCACGTTAACAATCCAAAACGAAACAGAAAATAGAACCTGGATAAGAATGCCAGCCAAGCCAGTAAACAAACCAAACTCAAGAAACAAAGGAAAATGCAATAACCACTAAAGGTATTTATCTTCACTAAAATGTGAAGCAAAGAGCTATTACTAACTAATTACAACCACATGTGACTGCACTGCTGTGTGCCTATTGCCTCAAGCAGTCAAGAACCTGCAGAGAGAGAACTGAGAGACTGAGGCAAGGATTCAATCTGGCTTGGCTGTTGGAGAGAAGTGAAATAGCTTGGATGCTGCCTTGAGCCTGAGACACATGGGTTATTCATTAGTAACAAGCAGCATTCCACGCTGTGAGTCTCAGACTCATAGTCTCACATTGAGCGTCACTGGTACAGTACGGTGGCCTCATTGGGTCACTATTCACTATTCAGGAGATTAGGATACTGGATTATGTCAGGGTAGATTAGGCAGGTAAGCCTGGTGAGACTCAGTCCGGTTTCATGGGCCTTCACTGTGAAGAAATCATATGGCAGCCTGCCCAGCCCAGCCTGCCTTACAGCTTGCCCGGTCTGCCTGTCAACAAAGACCGATGTGGAGGGTGGAGGTCTGGGGCTGCCTGTCAACAGGGACCGATGAGGAGGGTGGTCTGGGGCTGCCTGTCAACAGAGACCAATGAGGAGGGTGGAGGTCTGGGACTGCCTGTCAACAGAGACCGATGAGGAGGGTGGAGGTCTGGGGCTGCCTGTCAACAGAGACCAATGAGGAGGGTGGAGGTCTGGGGCTGCCTGTCAACAGAGACCGATGAGGAGGGTGGTCTGGGGCTGCCTAGGCAAGTGTAGACCATATCAGAGTCAGCATCGTGGATAATTTCAGACACTCAATCACATCCTAGCCTGCCTTAAAGCTATAATATGTCACTTTTTGGGTGACACAACCAAATTCACAGAGAAATGTGAGTTATAGATCTGTCATTTTCATTGAAAGCAATATACAGGGGGTACCGGTACCGAGTCAATGTGCGGGGGTACAAGTTAGTCGAGGTAATTGAGGTAATTTGTACATGTAGGTAAGGGTAAAGTGACTATGCATCGATAATAAACAGCGAGTAGCAGCAGCATAAAAAAAAGGGGGAGGTGGGAGTCAATGCTAATAGTCGGGGAGCCAATTTTCTTGCTGTTCAGCAGTCTTATGGCTTGGGGGAAGAAGCTGTTAAGAAGCCTTTTGGACCTAGACTTGGTGCTCTAGTACCGCTTGCCATGCGGTAGCAGAGAGAACAGTCTATGACTATAGGTTGGCTGGAGTCTTTGGCAATTGTTAGGACCATCCTTTGACACCGCCTGGTATAGAGGTCCTGGATGGCAGGAAGCTTGGTCTGGGCTGTATACACTACCCTCCGTAGTGTTATTTTAACCACTAGGGTTGTGAAACTAAGTGGATCTATGGAAATATCGCCACTAAATCAAATTCAAGTGTAGGGACATGTGACAATAAAGTGAATGACTAAGTTAACAGAATTTATATAATTTCATTGGGGGAAAAGTAATGGAAGATGAACCTGTGAAAATGGTGTCTATGCTTCAAGCCATAACTGTATATCTCTGGTCACAAAAAAAGTAACGTTGGATCACGCATTGTAGGCCTATATCCAGGACAGAAATACCAGAAATATAATCCAGGATTTTTACAACTGGCTGCATCCATCCCCTTCGAGACAAAACACTCCCCCTGGTTTCTTTTTCATTTAACCTTTATTTAACTAGGCAAGTCAGTTAAGAACAAATTCTTATGTACAATGACGGCCTACCCCAGATGACACTGGGCCAATTGTGCGCCGCCCTATGGGACTCCCAATCACAGCCGGATGTGATACAGCCTGGATTCGAACCAGGGACTGTAGTGACGCCTCTTGCACTGAGATGCAGTGCCTTAGACTGCTGCGTCACTCGGGAGTCCAGTTCTTAAAGACTGCTGTGATAAAACTAGCCACTGGTCAGTACTATGAGGCCTGGAAGCTTGTCGGCTTGGACAGCAGCAGCTCCCATCCAGAGCGGACCTCATGGAGGCTTGGACAGCAGCAGCTCCCATCCAGAGCGGACCTCATGGAGGCTTGGACAGCAGCAGCTCCCATCCAGAGCAGACCTCATGGAGGCTTGGACAGCAGCAGCTCCCATCCAGAGCAGACCTCATGGAGGCTTGGACAGCAGCAGCTCCCATCCAGAGCAGACCTCATGGAGGCTTGGACAGCAGCAGCTCCCATCCAGAGCAGACCTCATGGAGGCTTGGACAGCAGCAGCTCCCATCCAGAGCAGAACTCATGGAGGCTTGGACAGCAGCAGCTCCCATCCAGAGCAGAACTCATGGAGGCTTGGACAGCAGCAGCTCCCATCCAGAGCAGAACTCATGGAGGCTTGGACAGCAGCAGCTCCCATCCAGAGCAGACCTCATGGAGGCTTGGACAGCAGCAGCTCCCATCCAGAGCAGACCTCATGGAGGCTTGGACAGCAGCAGCTCCCATCCAGAGCAGACCTCATGGAGGCTTGGACAGCAGCAGCTCCCATCCAGAGCAGACCTCATGGAGGCTTAAAAGCAGAACAGCTTTGTAACTCCAGATGTTTTCCTTCACCAGTGTCAAGACCTTCACAGGCATGATGCATCCCCACGGATCTATTCATAGCCAGGCTCTCTGAATGAGAGGAGAGGGAAGGGCCACCTCAACACTTACTGGAAAATAAAGTCTCTTGGAAGTTATTCAGTGCACTCCTCTCATAGGGGCAAATCCCAACTTCCCGTTAAGACGAAATTCTCTGTTCTGCCATTGACCTCAATGAAAGTTAGGCTTCGCCCCATCGTGAACACATAAGTGCAGGAAAATATGATCATTATAAACGGTTGATCACTTGAACCTAAATAGTTTAGTAAAAGCGTAATGCCCTGTACTGTATAGTACATTCTAGTCTCATGCTGTGCTCATGAGGCCTTGTTGGGGGCAGTGTAGAGTGTCCCATTCAGGTGTGTTGTGACAACACCATAATACCATAGAAGTACATTCTAGTCTCATGATGTGTTGAAGCAGTAGTCCTATTTGAGGGTTGAGCACTTAGCTTGGAGTTTTCTGGGGTGTTTTGAGACTAATGTCTGTCCAGAGAACACATGTATCTGTCTGATACATCCCCGTACAGGCCAGTGCCCTGATATATACATAGCAGCATTTTACAGTGATAATCTTCTTAGCAGGAGCCTCATGCAGAGATGTATGCACTTTGAAGAGCAGCACTTCTGCTGTGTGTGTGTGTGTGTGTGTGTGTGTGTGTGTGTGTGTGTGTGTGTGTGTGTGTCGCCTGTTCATCACGCTTCACTAATTGCCTGCCACCTCGCCCAACGCTACACAGCGACTTAACAGTTCCAATGCAGTCGTTTTTATTTCAATATCAAATCATTTCTGGGTAACAATTAAGTACACTACCGTGATTGTTTTTCAATTAAAATGGTCAAAAGAAACTAAAATAGCTTCTCAGCAAAGAGCAATTTCTTTAGCAAGAATTTTGCTCGGACTGTCTTAGAGTGGTCTGGCTGGAGGAAAACTGAAAACTAGCTGTTATTGGCAGAGAGGTTTGGAACTCTCTTTCTTATTGGTCTATTAACTCATTTACCGGTGATGTCACCAGGCAGGCCAAAACTCCATCCCACCAAAACAGGCTGAAATTTCAGGCGGTCCTCTCAAACTCATTGGGAATCCCTTTTGGATTAAATGGGTCAAATAATATTTGATTTGAGACATGATGATGACATAATGATTTAGCCAGAATACAGTAAAAGCTGGTTATTGTTGCCATGCCACTATGCCAGCAGTGATTAAAGCGCAGGTTCACGTTTTTCTTCATGAATGTTGTTCTGGAGGCAGCTCTGCAGAGTACTAGCTGGCACAGCCACAAAGTCATAGAATCTGATTTTAAACCTAACCCTAACCTTAACCAGACTGCTAACCCTAATGCCTAACCTTAAATTAAGACCAAAAAGCACTTCTTTTTTTCAGGAATTTTTACAATATAGCCAATTTTGACTTTCCAGCTGGTCTATCTAAGGGGAAATCGCTAAATTCTGCCTTCAGGACAAGACTCATGACAATAAATGTCAACCTGCGATTAAAGCAGGATGTGGATGATGCTGAGAGGCTTAAGAGATGCAGGTCACTGGCATAGACACAGTCCAATCCCCTGGTGCAGAGGGGCTGCTGAGTGCTTTTACACACAAACACACACATGCACAGATCGCATGCACACATATACACACACATGCACACATATACACAAACACACACACAAAAGTGGATACACACACACATGAACATGTACACACACCAATACACACATATATGTGAAACCCAAGGGAACAGCTGTCAGCTTGCCCAGTAGGTCAGACTTCACCAGCTAGAACATGAAAGTCAGCCAAAAGCCCATCTCTTCCTCCTCACATGCCCCCAACCCAAGCCCACCATGGGCCCCTGTACTGCCCCCCACCCCCACCCCTCCTTTTAATACTGGAGCTGTCTATCTGTTAATTCCTCCTAATTCCACAGGGACACACCCCCAAACATCGTGTTTAATCATTGACTAAGGATTCTGAATCTGGCCTGTCTGTATTTGTCAAACAACACCCTGGCACTAATGATACGACTAGCAGGTACCTGCTGAATATCACTGTCAAACAACACCCTGGCACTAATGATATGACTAGCAGGTACCTGCTGAATATCACTGTCAAACAACACCCTGGCACTAATGATATGACTAGCAGGTACCTGCTGAATATCACTGTCAAACAACACCCTGGCACTAATGATACGACTAGCAGGTACCTGCTGAATATCACTGTCAAACAACACCCTGGCACTGATGATATGACTAGCAGGTACCTGCTGAATATCACTGTCAAACACCCTGGTAGTAATGATATGACTAGCAGGTACCTGCTGAATATTACTGTCAAACAACACCCTGGTACTAATGATATGACTAGCAGGTACCTGCTGAATATTACTGTCAAACAACACCCTGGCAGTAATGATATGACTAGCAGGTACCTGCTGAATATCACTGTCAAACAACACCCTGGTAGTAATGATATGACTAGCAGGTACCTGCTGAATATCACTGTCAAACAACACCCTGGTACTAATGATATGACTAGCAGGTACCTGCTGAATATCACTGTCAAACAACACCCTGGTACTAATGATACGACTAGCAGGTACCTGCTGAATATCACTGTCAAACAACACCCTGGCACTAATGATATGACTAGCAGGTACCTGCTGAATATCACTGTCAAACAACACCCTGGTAGTAATGATACGACTAGCAGGTACCTGCTGAATATCACTGTCAAACAACACCCTGGTACTAATGATACGACTAGCAGGTACCTGCTGAATATCACTGTCAAACAACACCCTGGTACTAATGATATGACTAGCAGGTACCTGCTGAATATCACTGTCAAACAACACCCTGGTAGTAATGATATGACTAGCAGGTACCTGCTGAATATCACTGTCAAACAACACCCTGGCACTAATGATATGACTAGCAGGTACCTGCTGAATATTACTGTCAAACAACACCCTGGCACTAATGATATGACTAGCAGGTACCTGCTGAATATCACTGTCAAACAACACCCTGGCACTAATGATATGACTAGCAGGTACCTGCTGAATATCACTGTCAAACAACACCCTGGCACTAATGATACGACTAGCAGGTACCTGCTGAATATCACTGTCAAACAACACCCTGGTACTAATGATATGACTAGCAGGTACCTGCTGAATATCACTGTCAAACAACACCCTGGCACTAATGATATGACTAGCAGGTACCTGCTGAATATCACTGTCAAACAACACCCTGGTAGTAATGATATGACTAGCAGGTACCTGCTGAATATCACTGTCAAACAACACCCTGGTAGTAATGATATGACTAGCAGGTACCTGCTGAATATCACTGTCAAACAACACCCTGGCACTAATGATATGACTAGCAGGTACCTGCTGAATATCACTGTCAAACACCCTGGTACTAATGATATGACTAGCAGGTACCTGCTGAATATCACTGTCAAACAACACCCTGGCACTAATGATATGACTAGCAGGTACCTGCTGAATATCACTGTCAAACAACACCCTGGCACTAATGATATGACTAGCAGGTACCTGCTGAATATCACTGTCAAACAACACCCTGGTAGTAATGATATGACTAGCAGGTACCTGCTGAATATCACTGTCAAACAACACCCTGGTAGTAATGATATGACTAGCAGGTACCTGCTGAATATCACTGTCAAACAACACCCTGGCACTAATGATATGACTAGCAGGTACCTGCTGAATATCACTGTCAAACACCCTGGCACTAATGATATGACTAGCAGGTACCTGCTGAATATCACTGTCAAACAACACCCTGGCACTAATGATACGACTAGCAGGTACCTGCTGAATATCACTGTCAAACAACACCCTGGTACTAATGATATGACTAGCAGGTACCTGCTGAATATCACTGTCAAACAACACCCTGGCACTAATGATACGACTAGCAGGTACCTGCTGAATATCACTGTCAAACAACACCCTGGTAGTAATGATATGACTAGCAGGTACCTGCTGAATATCACTGTCAAACAACACCCTGGCACTAATGATACGACTAGCAGGTACCTGCTGAATATCACTGTCAAACAACACCCTGGCACTAATGATACGACTAGCAGGTACCTGCTGAATATCACTGTCAAACAAACACCCTGGCACTAATGACATGACTAGCAGGTACCTGCTGAATATCACTGTCAAACAACACCCTGGTACTAATGATACGACTAGCAGGTACCTGCTGAATATCACTGTCAAACAAACACCCTGGCACTAATGATATGACTAGCAGGTACCTGCTGAATATCACTGTCAAACAACACCCTGGTAGTAATGATATGACTAGCAGGTACCTGCTGAATATCACTGTCAAACAACACCCTGGTACTAATGACATGACTAGCAGGTACCTGCTGAATATCACTGTCAAACAACACCCTGGCACTAATGATATGACTAGCAGGTACCTGCTGAATATCACTGTCAAACAACACCCTGGCACTAATGATATGACTAGCAGGTACCTGCTGAATATCACTGTCAAACAACACCCTGGCACTAATGATATGACTAGCAGGTACCTGCTGAATATTACTGTCAAACAACACCCTGGCACTAATGATATGACTAGCAGGTACCTGCTGAATATCACTGTCAAACAACACCCTGGCACTAATGATATGACTAGCAGGTACCTGCTGAATATCACTGTCAAACAACACCCTGGCACTAATGATATGACTAGCAGGTACCTGCTGAATATCACTGTCAAACAACACCCTGGCACTAATGATATGACTAGCAGGTACCTGCTGAATATCACTGTCAAACAACACCCTGGCACTAATGATATGACTAGCAGGTACCTGCTGAATATCACTGTCAAACAACACCCTGGCACTAATGATACGACTAGCAGGTACCTGCTGAATATTACTGTCAAACAACACCCTGGTACTAATGATATGACTAGCAGGTACCTGCTGAATATCACTGTCAAACAACACCCTGGCACTAATGATATGACTAGCAGGTACCTGCTGAATATCACTGTCAAACAACACCCTGGCACTAATGATACGACTAGCAGGTACCTGCTGAATATCACTGTCAAACAACACCCTGGCACTAATGATACGACTAGCAGGTACCTGCTGAATATCACTGTCAAACAACACCCTGGCACTAATGATACGACTAGCAGGTACCTGCTGAATATCACTGTCAAACAAACACCCTGGCACTAATGACATGACTAGCAGGTACCTGCTGAATATCACTGTCAAACAACACCCTGGTACTAATGATACGACTAGCAGGTACCTGCTGAATATCACTGTCAAACAAACACCCTGGCACTAATGATATGACTAGCAGGTACCTGCTGAATATCACTGTCAAACAACACCCTGGTAGTAATGATATGACTAGCAGGTACCTGCTGAATATCACTGTCAAACAACACCCTGGTACTAATGACATGACTAGCAGGTACCTGCTGAATATCACTGTCAAACAACACCCTGGCACTAATGATATGACTAGCAGGTACCTGCTGAATATCACTGTCAAACAACACCCTGGCACTAATGATATGACTAGCAGGTACCTGCTGAATATCACTGTCAAACAACACCCTGGCACTAATGATATGACTAGCAGGTACCTGCTGAATATTACTGTCAAACAACACCCTGGCACTAATGATATGACTAGCAGGTACCTGCTGAATATCACTGTCAAACAACACCCTGGCACTAATGATATGACTAGCAGGTACCTGCTGAATATCACTGTCAAACAACACCCTGGCACTAATGATATGACTAGCAGGTACCTGCTGAATATCACTGTCAAACAACACCCTGGCACTAATGATATGACTAGCAGGTACCTGCTGAATATCACTGTCAAACAACACCCTGGCACTAATGATATGACTAGCAGGTACCTGCTGAATATCACTGTCAAACAACACCCTGGCACTAATGATATGACTAGCAGGTACCTGCTGAATATCACTGTCAAACAACACCCTGGCACTAATGATACGACTAGCAGGTACCTGCTGAATATTACTGTCAAACAACACCCTGGTACTAATGATATGACTAGCAGGTACCTGCTGAATATCACTGTCAAACAACACCCTGGCACTAATGATATGACTAGCAGGTACCTGCTGAATATCACTGTCAAACAACACCCTGGCACTAATGATACGACTAGCAGGTACCTGCTGAATATCACTGTCAAACAACACCCTGGCACTAATGATATGACTAGCAGGTACCTGCTGAATATCACTGTCAAACAACACCCTGGTAGTAATGATATGACTAGCAGGTACCTGCTGAATATCACTGTCAAACAACACCCTGGTAGTAATGATATGACTAGCAGGTACCTGCTGAATATCACTGTCAAACAACACCCTGGTACTAATGATACGACTAGCAGGTACCTGCTGAATATTACTGTCAAACAACACCCTGGTACTAATGATACGACTAGCAGGTACCTGCTGAATATCACTGTCAAACAACACCCTGGCACTAATGATATGACTAGCAGGTACCTGCTGAATATCACTGTCAAACAACACCCTGGCACTAATGATATGACTAGCAGGTACCTGCTGAATATCACTGTCAAACAACACCCTGGCACTAATGATACGACTAGCAGGTACCTGCTGAATATCACTGTCAAACAACACCCTGGTACTAATGATACGACTAGCAGGTACCTGCTGAATATCACTGTCAAACAACACCCTGGTAGTAATGATATGACTAGCAGGTACCTGCTGAATATCACTGTCAAACAACACCCTGGTACTAATGATATGACTAACAGGTACCTGCTGAATATCACTGTCAAACAACACCCTGGTACTAATGATATGACTAGCAGGTACCTGCTGAATATCACTGTCAAACAACACCCTGGCACTAATGATATGACTAGCAGGTACCTGCTGAATATCACTGTCAAACAACACCCTGGTAGTAATGATATGACTAGCAGGTACCTGCTGAATATCACTGTCAAACAACACCCTGGTACTAATGATATGACTAGCAGGTACCTGCTGAATATCACTGTCAAACAACACCCTGGCACTAATGATATGACTAGCAGGTACCTGCTGAATATCACTGTCAAACAACACCCTGGTACTAATGATATGACTAGCAGGTACCTGCTGAATATCACTGTCAAACACCACCCTGGTAGTAATGATATGACTAGCAGGTACCTGCTGAATATTACTGTCAAACAACACCCTGGCACTAATGATATGACTAGCAGGTACCTGCTGAATATTACTGTCAAACAACACCCTGGCACTAATGATACCACTAGCAGGTACCTGCTGAATATCACTGTCAAACAACACCCTGGTACTAATGATATGACTAGCAGGTACCTGCTGAATATCACTGTCAAACACCACCCTGGTAGTAATGATATGACTAGCAGGTACCTGCTGAATATCACTGTCAAACAACACCCTGGTACTAATGATATGACTAGCAGGTACCTGCTGAATATTACTGTCAAACACCCTGGCACTAATGATACGACTAGCAGGTACCTGCTGAATATCACTGTCAAACAACACCCTGGTAGTAATGATATGACTAGCAGGTACCTGCTGAATATCACTGTCAAACAACACCCTGGCACTAATGATACGACTAGCAGGTACCTGCTGAATATTACTGTCAAACAACACCCTGGTACTAATGATATGACTAGCAGGTACCTGCTGAATATCACTGTCAAACAACACCCTGGTACTAATGATATGACTAGCAGGTACCTGCTGAATATCACTGTCAAACAACACCCTGGCACTAATGATATGACTAGCAGGTACCTGCTGAATATCACTGTCAAACAACACCCTGGTAGTAATGATATGACTAGCAGGTACCTGCTGAATATCACTGTCAAACAACACCCTGGCACTAATGATACGACTAGCAGGTACCTGCTGAATATCACTGTCAAACAACACCCTGGTACTAATGATACGACTAGCAGGTACCTGCTGAATATCACTGTCAAACAACACCCTGGTACTAATGATATGACTAGCAGGTACCTGCTGAATATCACTGTCAAACACCCTGGCACTAATGATACGACTAGCAGGTACCTGCTGAATATTACTGTCAAACAACACCCTGGCACTAATGATACGACTAGCAGGTACCTGCTGAATATCACTGTCAAACAACACCCTGGCACTAATGATACGACTAGCAGGTACCTGCTGAATATCACTGTCAAACAACACCCTGGTACTAATGATATGACTAGCAGGTACCTGCTGAATATCACTGTCAAACAACACCCTGGTACTAATGACATGACTAGCAGGTACCTGCTGAATATCACTGTCAAACAACACCCTGGCACTAATGATACGACTAGCAGGTACCTGCTGAATATTACTGTCAAACAACACCCTGGCACTAATGATACGACTAGCAGGTACCTGCTGAATATCACTGTCAAACAACACCCTGGTAGTAATGATACGACTAGCAGGTACCTGCTGAATATCACTGTCAAACAACACCCTGGCACTAATGATACGACTAGCAGGTACCTGCTGAATATCACTGTCAAACAACACCCTGGCACTAATGATATGACTAGCAGGTACCTGCTGAATATCACTGTCAAACAACACCCTGGCACTAATGATACGACTAGCAGGTACCTGCTGAATATCACTGTCAAACAAACACCCTGGCACTAATGATATGACTAGCAGGTACCTGCTGAATATCACTGTCAAACAACACCCTGGTAGTAATGATATGACTAGCAGGTACCTGCTGAATATCACTGTCAAACAACACCCTGGTACTAATGATATGACTAGCAGGTACCTGCTGAATATCACTGTCAAACAACACCCTGGTACTAATGATATGACTAGCAGGTACCTGCTGAATATCACTGTCAAACAACACCCTGGTACTAATGATATGACTAGCAGGTACCTGCTGAATATCACTGTCAAACAACACCCTGGCACTAATGATATGACTAGCAGGTACCTGCTGAATATCACTGTCAAACAACACCCTGGTACTAATGATATGACTAGCAGGTACCTGCTGAATATCACTGTCAAACACCACCCTGGTAGTAATGATATGACTAGCAGGTACCTGCTGAATATTACTGTCAAACAACACCCTGGCACTAATGATACCACTAGCAGGTACCTGCTGAATATCACTGTCAAACAACACCCTGGTACTAATGATATGACTAGCAGGTACCTGCTGAATATCACTGTCAAACACCACCCTGGTAGTAATGATATGACTAGCAGGTACCTGCTGAATATCACTGTCAAACAACACCCTGGTACTAATGATATGACTAGCAGGTACCTGCTGAATATTACTGTCAAACACCCTGGCACTAATGATACGACTAGCAGGTACCTGCTGAATATCACTGTCAAACAACACCCTGGTAGTAATGATATGACTAGCAGGTACCTGCTGAATATCACTGTCAAACAACACCCTGGCACTAATGATACGACTAGCAGGTACCTGCTGAATATTACTGTCAAACAACACCCTGGTACTAATGATATGACTAGCAGGTACCTGCTGAATATCACTGTCAAACAACACCCTGGTACTAATGATATGACTAGCAGGTACCTGCTGAATATCACTGTCAAACAACACCCTGGCACTAATGATATGACTAGCAGGTACCTGCTGAATATCACTGTCAAACAACACCCTGGTAGTAATGATATGACTAGCAGGTACCTGCTGAATATCACTGTCAAACAACACCCTGGCACTAATGATACGACTAGCAGGTACCTGCTGAATATCACTGTCAAACAACACCCTGGTACTAATGATACGACTAGCAGGTACCTGCTGAATATCACTGTCAAACAACACCCTGGTACTAATGATATGACTAGCAGGTACCTGCTGAATATCACTGTCAAACACCCTGGCACTAATGATACGACTAGCAGGTACCTGCTGAATATTACTGTCAAACAACACCCTGGCACTAATGATACGACTAGCAGGTACCTGCTGAATATCACTGTCAAACAACACCCTGGCACTAATGATACGACTAGCAGGTACCTGCTGAATATCACTGTCAAACAACACCCTGGTACTAATGATATGACTAGCAGGTACCTGCTGAATATCACTGTCAAACAACACCCTGGTACTAATGACATGACTAGCAGGTACCTGCTGAATATCACTGTCAAACAACACCCTGGCACTAATGATACGACTAGCAGGTACCTGCTGAATATCACTGTCAAACAACACCCTGGCACTAATGATACGACTAGCAGGTACCTGCTGAATATCACTGTCAAACAACACCCTGGCACTAATGATATGACTAGCAGGTACCTGCTGAATATCACTGTCAAACAACACCCTGGCACTAATGATACGACTAGCAGGTACCTGCTGAATATCACTGTCAAACAAACACCCTGGCACTAATGATATGACTAGCAGGTACCTGCTGAATATCACTGTCAAACAACACCCTGGTAGTAATGATATGACTAGCAGGTAGCTGCTGAATATCACTGTCAAACAACACCCTGGTACTAATGATATGACTAGCAGGTACCTGCTGAATATCACTGTCAAACAACACCCTGGTACTAATGATATGACTAGCAGGTACCTGCTGAATATCACTGTCAAACAACACCCTGGTACTAATGATATGACTAGCAGGTACCTGCTGAATATCACTGTCAAACAACACCCTGGCACTAATGATATGACTAGCAGGTACCTGCTGAATATTACTGTCAAACAACACCCTGGCACTAATGATATGACTAGCAGGTACCTGCTGAATATCACTGTCAAACAACACCCTGGTAGTAATGATATGACTAGCAGGTACCTGCTGAATATCACTGTCAAACAACACCCTGGCACTAATGATACGACTAGCAGGTACCTGCTGAATATCACTGTCAAACAACACCCTGGTACTAATGATACGACTAGCAGGTACCTGCTGAATATTACTGTCAAACAACACCCTGGTAGTAATGATACGACTAGCAGGTACCTGCTGAATATCACTGTCAAACAACACCCTGGTACTAATGATACCACTAGCAGGTACCTGCTGAATATCACTGTCAAACAACACCCTGGTACTAATGATATGACTAGCAGGTACCTGCTGAATATTACTGTCAAACAACACCCTGGTAGTAATGATACGACTAGCAGGTACCTGCTGAATATCACTGTCAAACAACACCCTGGTACTAATGATACCACTAGCAGGTACCTGCTGAATATCACTGTCAAACAACACCCTGGTACTAATGATATGACTAGCAGGTACCTGCTGAATATCACTGTCAAACAACACCCTGGTACTAATGATACGACTAGCAGGTACCTGCTGAATATCACTGTCAAACAACACCCTGGCACTAATGATACCACTAGCAGGTACCTGCTGAATATCACTGTCAAACAACACCCTGGTACTAATGATATGACTAGCAGGTACCTGCTGAATATTACTGTCAAACAAACACCCTGGCACTAATGATATGACTAGCAGGTACCTGCTGAATATCACTGTCAAACAACACCCTGGCACTAATGATATGACTAGCAGGTACCTGCTGAATATTACTGTCAAACAACACCCTGGTACTAATGATATGACTAGCAGGTACCTGCTGAATATCACTGTCAAACAACACCCTGGTACTAATGATATGACTAGCAGGTACCTGCTGAATATCACTGTCAAACAACACCCTGGTAGTAATGATATGACTAGCAGGTACCTGCTGAATATCACTGTCAAACAACACCCTGGCACTAATGATATGACTAGCAGGTACCTGCTGAATATCACTGTCAAACAACACCCTGGTACTAATGATATGACTAGCAGGTACCTGCTGAATATCACTGTCAAACAACACCCTGGCACTAATGATACGACTAGCAGGTACCTGCTGAATATCACTGTCAAACAACACCCTGGTAGTAATGATATGACTAGCAGGTACCTGCTGAATATCACTGTCAAACAACACCCTGGCACTAATGATATGACTAGTAGGTACCTGCTGAATATCACTGTCAAACAACACCCTGGTACTAATGATATGACTAGCAGGTACCTGCTGAATATCACTGTCAAACAACACCCTGGCACTAATGATACGACTAGCAGGTACCTGCTGAATATCACTGTCAAACAACACCCTGGCACTAATGATATGACTAGCAGGTACCTGCTGAATATCACTGTCAAACACCCTGGCACTAATGATATGACTAGCAGGTACCTGCTGAATATCACTGTCAAACAACACCCTGGTACTAATGATACGACTAGCAGGTACCTGCTGAATATCACTGTCAAACAACACCCTGGTACTAATGATATGACTAGCAGGTACCTGCTGAATATCACTGTCAAACACCCTGGTACTAATGATATGACTAGCAGGTACCTGCTGAATATCACTGTCAAACAACACCCTGGTACTAATGATACGACTAGCAGGTACCTGCTGAATATCACTGTCAAACAACACCCTGGTACTAATGATATGACTAGCAGGTACCTGCTGAATATCACTGTCAAACAACACCCTGGTACTAATGATACGACTAGCAGGTACCTGCTGAATATCACTGTCAAACAACACCCTGGTAGTAATGATATGACTAGCAGGTACCTGCTGAATATCACTGTCAAACAACACCCTGGTACTAATGATATGACTAGCAGGTACCTGCTGAATATCACTGTCAAACAACACCCTGGCACTAATGATATGACTAGCAGGTACCTGCTGAATATCACTGTCAAACAACACCCTGGTAGTAATGATATGACTAGCTAGCAGGTACCTGCTGAATATCACTGTCAAACAACACCCTGGCACTAATGATACGACTAGCAGGTACCTGCTGAATATCACTGTCAAACACCACCCTGGTAGTAATGATACGACTAGCAGGTACCTGCTGAATATCACTGTCAAACAACACCCTGGCACTAATGATATGACTAGCTAGCAGGTACCTGCTGAATATCACTGTCAAACAACACCCTGGCACTAATGATACGACTAGCAGGTACCTGCTGAATATCACTGTCAAACAACACCCTGGCACTAATGATACGACTAGCAGGTACCTGCTGAATATCACTGTCAAACAACACCCTGGTACTAATGATACGACTAGCAGGTACCTGCTGAATATCACTGTCAAACAACACCCTGGTACTAATGATACGACTAGCAGGTACCTGCTGAATATCACTGTCAAACAACACCCTGGTAGTAATGATATGACTAGCAGGTACCTGCTGAATATCACTGTCAAACAACACCCTGGTACTAATGATATGACTAGCAGGTACCTGCTGAATATCACTGTCAAACAACACCCTGGTACTAATGATACGACTAGCAGGTACCTGCTGAATATCACTGTCAAACAACACCCTGGTACTAATGATATGACTAGCAGGTACCTGCTGAATATCACTGTCAAACAACACCCTGGTACTAATGACATGACTAGCAGGTACCTGCTGAATATTACTGTCAAACAACACCCTGGCAGTAATGATATGACTAGCAGGTACCTGCTAATGATGTCTGTCTGTCATCTGCAGCTCTCAACGGTTTGTTATCACATGACTGGGGGCTTCAGGCCTCACTGCACTTGGTTTGGTTTGAGAGACACTTGGCGTCTCATTGAGAACCATTTCCACTGAGCAACAGATTGGAGTATTATGGCGTCTTGTCAGTGCCATAGATTATAGTGTGTAGAGATGGGAGAGAGACAGGACTGGAGTAAGCAGATTTTATATTGCAGTAGTTGCATTAGAACATTCCTGTGTGTGTGTGTGTGTGTGTGTGTGTGTGTGTGTGTGTGTGTGTGTGTGTGTGTGTGTGTGTGTGTGTGTGTGTGTGTGTGTGTGTGTGTGTGTGTGTGTTCAAAACAACCCCATATTCTGCTTAAGAACAGCTGTATAGCTTTGTCAACACTGTTCTGAGGACGAGGCACACAGTGTGTTATTATATTCCAGTATGTCAACATCCCATTTCAGATCATATTCTCATTAGCATGCGGGTGGGAGTGTCTTCTGAAGGGCCTTCACATCATGTTGCCACTCATATGGTGACCAAGCCCTCCTCTGATGTAGGAACTAAACAAAACACTGCCTTCCTGGTTGCTTAGTTCCCACCACACCCATGACAATTAGGGACGTTTATGTGTTCAAGGATCTGACTAGTGGTTCTGACTGATAGAACCTTTCTGTGTTTCTGTACAGACACATATGATTCTTATTGCACATTGACTTATTATCTGTATACTTCTTTATTTAGAAGAATGGCAGGGGAGCAGGAGAGAATAACAAGCCCTTTGATATTTAGTGAGGACGTGTAGAACCTTTCAGGGGGAATATGATGGTCCACATAGTGAGGCTTTTACGTCAGTTTACAGACGTGGCTGGTCAGAAAACCTACAGCACACCATTACACTGGTGAGTTGTTTTAATATCATCAAGGACCGGGGTTACATGTTGATAAAATCAACCAGATGAAAATGGAAGAGCTGGACTCTAGTGACATTTTGGAGGCCATTTGCAATGGGCACCGGGCGCGGCAAGTCAATATTTTGTGGTCACTGGTCAACAGACTTCAGTCTATAGTTGGTCCGAAGCCTGTCCTTACAAATACTAGCCGGAGTCTCACTAGAGCCCTGGACTTTTTTATTTTAACCTTCATTTAACTAGACAAGAACAAATTCCCATTTACAATGACAGCCTACCGGGGAACAATGGGTTAACTGCCTTATTCAGGGGGAGAACAACAGATTTTTACCTTGTCAGCTCAGGGATTTGATCCAGTGACCGCCCAACGTTCTAACTACTAGGCTACCTGGCGCCAGATTTCAATATAGTATGATGACAAACTGTCTGTTGGTCTCCCTATGATTGTATCCCCATCAACTTCTGATTGTGTTTCCTCCACCCCAAAAAACATCATCTCACATCACATTTGGTCTCTGTGGCTCAGTAGGTAGAGCATGGTGCTTGCAATGCCAGGGTTGTGGGTTTGATTCCTGCTGGGATTGCCACATGAAAAGTGTTTAAAAGCATCTGCTAAATTTGGATATTATATGATGTGGTTTACTTTATCTCCTGTCATTGGTCTGCACTGATTTGTTTTCACCTATCATGTGACCTCAAATTGTTGTAAAGAGAGGAGACAAGGGGAGAAAGCCAGTTCAGACTCCCCTCAGTATTGAGATGCACCCCTCATTGCAGTATGACCTACATCTATCTTTTTCTCTCTCTCGCTCGCTCTCTCTCTCTCCTGCTTCTTTAATAAGCGTCATGGATAGATGATAGACAGATAGATGAATAGGTGATGATGGATAGATGATATATGATAGGTGATAGATGATATATGGATAGATGATATATGATAGGTGATAGATGATATATGGATAGATGATATATGATAAGTGATAGATGATATATGGATAGATGATATATGATAGGTGATAGATGATATATGGATATATGATAGGTGATAGATGATATATGGATAGATGATAGGTGATAGATGATATATGATAGGTGATAGATGATAGGTGATATATGATAGGTGACAGATGATATATGGATAGATGATGGGTGATATATGATAGGTGATATATGATAGGTGACAGATGATAGATGACAGGTGATAGGTGAATAGGACATGGATCAATAGCTAGGAAATCTGACATTACAGTTGGTACCCATTTCAACGTGCAAGGAGAAAACAAACGTGTCCTTGCCACAAAGGTCATCCCCAATTGTCTTTATCAAGCAATTTACCCCTCAACAATTCCCCCATTCATTGTGTCGCTTTGATCTACTGTCCATCCACATGCCAGTTTATGTAGGCCAAGCAAACAATGTCCGTGTTTCCTTTTACAAATAATGCGTCTTTGTCTGTTAGTCCAGGGAATGCCTTGCATACAGCATCGGAGAGGCAGTACGATACACGTCCATTACACCCAGTGAATAATAATTACCACGCTGTGTTCGTCAGTTGAGAAGGGTGTGGGCTGCAGCAACTGATGCATTTTGAATAGTCCTGGTGTAGCCTAGGCTAAGTGGTTCCCAACCTTTTTCGGTTACTATTCCACCAACTAAATGTTGCTCTGTCCGGAGTACCCCTGAAGTACCCCCTCATGTGCATTTTACCAGTAAGCTTATAGTCTCACGAGTCTTCTTAAGTACCCCCTGTGGATAGGCCAAGTACCCCCAGGGGTCCTACTGCCCCAGGTTGGGAACGTCTGGTCTAGGCTATACTATGTGTGATAGACATGCTCGTGTCTTTATGTTGGCATAATATATATGTATAACATAGGCTTAAATTGAAGGCACTCCGTGGAATAGTTTTGGCGCAGTATGACGAGCACTGCCTCCCAAAATAAGAAGAAAAAACATATCCCAAAACTTACCTCTCGAGCAATTTGACTGAGGGCATCGTCCTCCGCGGTCAGTCTCTCCCTGTTGGGGATTCTTTTTCTTCCACTGCCAGTAATCTGAGTTCCCATGTTTGTGTATTCTGTGATAAAGTCCTTACTGTAGCATACGTGTCAGCCTCGAAGAAATTCAAAAATGGAACACAGGAGCCGAATGATGACGATGAAGGGCACGCTGGAAAAATATAATCACCATCTCCACGTAATGGAAAAATAGCTCACCAATAACACGCGAAAAGAAGTAAACTATTTTCAATCGGGTAGCTACAATGTAACAACAATCCATCATCAATTCGCTTCCCAGGCACGAGACGTGATGCCATTCTGATACATTGTTTCAATGTAACCGCCTTCAAACGTAACAAACTGCATCACGAATATCCTTGATTCCTGTTGCTGATAAACAACTAATATCACACGCGTCACTTTGATGTGTCAAAACACCCTCATAGCATCAGGCTACCTCTTTGGGTGCCTTGGAAAACGAATTGTCATCTAGCTAATCCTAGGTTTCGGTATGGAACACTAAAACAAGAACACACGCGAGCCTGATAAATAATCGTTCTGTAGGTAGACCTAATAGCGATTGAATAATGTCCTCGTTATTTGCTTTAGTAGGACGCGGGAGTCGACGAGATGTCAAAGCAGATGGAGGAAAGTTTTATTGCAGCGCAATCCCGGATGATGACCACAGCGGGATGAATACACGTTCCGGGGCAGAGCCTCGAGCCTGCTGTAGATAGATAGTGGACACAGTATGGACGGGATGGGTGTACTCAAAACAGTCGAATTTTACTGGTCATACAATTGTCAAAGCAGTTCCTTTGTGGTGTTTTCGTTCAGAATGTATCGTATAGCTTGAGAAAGGTTTGATGCCTTAACAAATATTCTGTAGCCTAATGACCCGAATGGAATAACCCTGGAATGCAAGAAGCAGGCCTGTCAGTTGACATGGTCTTTAGACGTCTCCAATAGTCTCGATGCAAACAGATAGGCTATTATCCTACTACTATTTTAGAAGGTAGGTCAGCACTGAGTTCAACCAAATAAATCTCACTTGCCATGTCGAAATTGTGGCATAGGTCTGTAATGGCAATTCTCTGAATAGCAGCGTGTTTATCTTATTCCTTTGTTTCGGTGCATTTCTGATTCAAGCCTAAATTATAATATCAGACAATTTTAATCTGTAACGTTAACTCTGACCTCATGTCTAGTCAGTAAACTAGATGAACGCCTTCTGTTTATGCCGGAGAGCTCAGTGCCAATCCATAGCTACTGCGGGGAAATCACTCTCTCTAGTGGAGAAAGATAAGATAACAGATTTGCCCTGAATTATTGTTTTTTTAGTGTAATTCATGTTATTGCAGTTGAATTTATGTTATTTGGTGTCATTCAAATCAAATCAAATGTATTTGTCACATGCACCGAATACAACAGTTGTAGACCTTACAGTGAAATGCTTACTACAAGCCTTTAACCAACAATGCAGGTTTAAAGAAAATACCTATAAAAAAGGTAAGAGATAATAATAACAAATGATTAAAGAGCAGCAGTAAATAACACTAGTGGGGCTATATACAGGGGGTACCGGTACAGAGTCATCAATGTGCGGGGGCACTGGGGTTGAGGTAATTGAGGTAATATGTACATGTAGGTAGAGTTATTAAGGTGACTATGCATAGATAATAACAGAGAGTAGCAGCAGCGTTCCGGGGGGGGGGGGGTGGGGGGGTTGCAATGCAAATAGTCTGGGTAGCCATTTGATTAGCTGTTCAGGAGTCTTATGGCTTGGGGGTAGAAGCTGTTTAGAAGCCTCTTGGACCTAGACTTGGTACTCTGGTACCGCTTGCCATGCGGTAGCAGAGAGAACAGTCTATGACTGGGGTGGCTGGAGTCTTTGACAATTTTTAGGGCCTTCCTCTGACATTGCCTGGTATAGAGGTTCTGGATGGCAGGAAGCTTGGTCCCTGTGATGTACTGGGCCGTACGCACTACCCTCTGTAGTGCCTTGCGGTCGGAGGCCGAGCAGTTGCCATACCAGGCAGTGATGCAACCAGTCAGGATGCTCTCAATGGTGCAGCTATAGAACCTTTTGAGGATCTGAGGACCCATGCCAAATCTTTTCAGTCTCCTGAGGGGGCATATGTTTTGTCGTGCCCTCTTTACGACTGTCTTGGTGTGCTTGGACCATGTTAGTTTGTTGGTGATGTGGACGCCAAGGAACTTGAAGCTCTCAACCTGCTCCACTACAGCCCGTCGATGAAAATGGGGGCGTGCTTGGTCCTCCTTTTCCTGTAGTCCACAATCATCTCCTTTGTCTTGATCACGTTGAGGGAGAGGTTGTTGTCCTTGCACCACACGGTCAGGTCTCTGACCTCCTCCATATAGGTTGTCTCATCGTTGTCCGTGATCAGGCCTACCACTGCTGTGTCATCAACAAACTTAATGATGGTGTTGGAGTCGTGCCTGGCCGTGCATTCATGAGTGAACAGGGAGTACAGGAGGGGACTGAGCACGCACCCCTGAGGGGCCCCCGTTTTGAGGATCAGCGTGGCGGATGTGTTGTTTCCTACTCTTACCACCTGGGGGCGGCCCGTCAGGAAGTCCAGGATCCAGTTGCAGAGGGAGGTGTTTAGTCCCAGGATCCTTAGCTTAGTGATGAGCTTTAAGGGCACTATGGTGTTGAACACTGAGCTGTAGTCAATGAATATCATTCTCACATAGGTGTTCCTTTTGTCCAGGTGGGAAAGGGCAGTGTGGAGTGCATTGATATGGTATTACAGTTTAATTTATGTTTTTAGTGTCATTGATATGTTATTACAGTCTAATCGGAATCTTAAAAGTACACGTGTTTGTTTAAAAAGTGCTACAATTTATATTGTTAATTATTGCAATACCCTGTGATCATTATGTCAAGTGCGCTCGTTCACCAGAATAACAATTGACATCTTAAACATGGACTTGGTTGAACATCAATGAAAATCCTTGGCAATGCTTTGCCACAGTATGTTGAAGACAATGTTTTTTCCTCATCGACGGTCGAGAATGCTACGCTAACAGGATCTCAAAACTACCATGATTGGCTAAGCAATAATGTTAAATAATATGAATGTGAAAACGCTGTGTCACTAGGTGGCAGCACGTGTCTGCCTGCAATCACTATACCAATATGGGTTGGGCAGAGCGGGCCTTCTTACCTGTAGTGTATGTTAAGATCCTCTCAGAATAGAAACACTCAAACACTCAACAGTTGATGTGATACAATTTATTAGATGCAGAAGCCCAGTGACAGCATAATACACTGCAGCTTTTCAAATGATACAGTATATATATATATATATTCATCCTACTGCAATATTTATAATTGTCTTGAAAATGGTTTCAAACATCTTTTTTTATATGAATTGAGAGAAAACAAAGATCATTATCCAGACTAGATAACTTGTTATTTCATATAATATTTGTCTGGTCAGTGTCAAGGCATCATTTCACTGTTCTTTTTCAGAAAGATATTTACTAAGATATTATGTAACAGACACTCTGTTATTTAAATTTAACACAGTTGGTGATGTAAGATAGTAAGTTGTGGTGCTTGTTTCTCAGAATCCCATGGAACCCAAAAGGTCATTATTAGACGAGGTCATGATAGTGTACAGTAACTAACACTTTACTAGTGTTCACTAATCAAACTCCATTCTAACACAGAAAGTCACTTTTGGCCTATATGGCACAGATTCATTTTTTAAATCAGGAAACTTAGACTGTTTTGCAGCAGGAAGCCCAATTCTGATATTTTTTCCCACAAATTGCCCTTTTAACCAATCACATCGGATCCTCTCATGAGTTTAGACATCAGATACATTGAGACTGAGAGGATCCTTCAGAATGCGTCTGATTCTCAGGCAGTAAACCAGGGTTGTTCTTGCATTGAACATAGCTATGGTATAGCCTGCTTTTACAGCACATAACTGCTGTGCATTGTGGGTGTGGATATACCATTAACATACTGTAACAATGTGGATATGAGAGTGACCTCAGATACACAGTGGATCAGTGACAGATACGGTTTAAGGTATATTTCAGTAACTAAGATAATACATACAGTATCATCGGGCTTATTCGTCATACAGTCCTTTACATGTGATTGTATTTCCTTTGGGATCCTGAGCCGTTGCTGGGTTCTGATGGTGGAAACAAGAGGAGAAGGTCATGAGAACAGTTGGTTAGGACTGAAAGACGACATATTAGGGGCATCACAGGGCCTTACTTGTGGGGAAGTCTTGGTTAAACCTTTTCCTGTTCTGCGAACCTGATATCTGTCAGATAGAAGAGTTGTTTTAGACAACAGCATGCGACAACAATAAGCATCGAAGCAAGCCCAAGAGGGTCTGAAGAGAATTAGTGAAGTGCACAACATAATCACCTTTTTCTTCCCTGAGGCACTTAGAGCAGCAAGCTTGTTCTCCAAATCAGACACCTAAGAGAGAAGGAATGAAAAGACACAGTACAAATTATACCCCCTCTGAAGAAAACCAAGTTATCTGTAAATAATAGATATGTCAACTAAATGAGCGCCAGTGTTTTATTGTTCTTTCTTCATGCATCCCTGTAGGCTACAATGTTTCTTGGAAAGCTACAGTTGGCGGTGTGCTTTTCAGTCCGTACAGCACATCCCTGTTGAGTAGAAAGCCTGCTCAGTAGAACCCGCAGTAGAGCCTCGTCACCTACCTCACTTTCAGTGCTCTGGACCCGATGTGCAGTCAGGGCCACCACGTCCTCCAGGTCAGAGAGCTCCGAGTCTGTGGCCCCTCCGAAGCGGTTCTTGGCACTCTGCTCCAGATGCCTCAGCTTCTTCTCCAGGTCAAAAGACTTCCCTGAGGTCATGTACACCTGGAACAGAGCACAGGACAACCACCACAAATGCACCCTTACAGATGAGCTGCTAACCAAACACCATTAGCAAGCTAACAGTTTCCAGACTAGACTGCTTGGAATACAAAGCGAATCTCTGCTTTAAGACAACACAAGACGTCTCTCCGCATGCTTTAAACAAAAGGCAGGCTTAGCTCCAGACCTACACTTCACACAGCTATTTTGATTGGATTATGATTGCTTGGGAGGAAAAGAGGAGTGTGATTTTTAAGCTTACATTTTCCTCAAGTTCTCTGTAAGACTCAGCTGCTTTCCTTACGTCAGCCACGTCAATTATCATGGGGCTGTCATTAGACGTTATTGAGGGGAAGTACTCGTTCATTGCGCTTTCAGCGGCATTAATGGTTCTTAGAAACTCTTTGGTGATGTCACAGAGGGCCGCCGCGGTGGATCTCTGAAAGCCATGTAAGGGAACAGAAATTAGCCGGTGGATCTCTGAAAGCCATGTAAGGGAACAGAAATTAGCCGGTGGATCTCTGAAAGCCATGTAAGGGAACAGAAATTAGCCGGTGGATCTCTGAAAGCCATGTAAGGGAACAGAAATTAGCCGGTGGGAAATGACCTACGTCTCCTACATGTAGAGAAGGTGATTTGGAATCCCACCTTCGCGATCAGGTAGCCCTGCCTGAGACTTGCTAGCCCAAATGTCACCCTGAGACCACAAGGATTTTGTCTTGGTCTAATGGTGAAGACATTTACATTGACATTGCGGTCATTTAGCAGAGACTCTTATCCAGAGGGACTGACAGTTGGTGCAACCACAAATCACAGTCATAGTAAGTCCAACTTTTCCTCAGTAAAGCAGCTATCAGCAAAGTGCGAGTGAGAAAAGACAAGTGTGAGTGTTAGTGCTAGAAAGAGTGTTAAGGATTGTTTTAAGATGTTAACTCTGCGTGCGAGAGGTCCCTGGTTGGATCCAATGATGTAAACCTTAGATGACTGATAGGGGGTGTTGTTTTGAAGCCACCGTACAGCCATTTTGGTACTCCCCCTGCGCTTATTAATGTCTACATTGGCTTTTGACAAGTATATTCTATTACAGACACTTTCATGCATACGTTTAAATGACATCATGTGGGGCCTCCCGAGTGGCGCAGCTGTCTAAGGAACTGCATCACAATGCTGGAGGCGTCACTACAGAACCGGGATCAATCCCAGGCTGTGTCGCAGCCGGCCGTGACCGGGAGACCCATGATTGGCTCAGCGTCGTCCGGGATAGGGGAGGGTTTGGCCGACCGGGATGTCATTGTCCCATTGCATTCTAGTGACTCCTTGTGGCGGGCCGGGCGCATGCATGCTGACTCGTGTTGCCAGGTGTACGGTGTGTCCTCTGACACATTGGTGCGGCTGGCTTCCGGGTTAAGCGAGCAGTGTGTCAAGAAGCAGTGCAGCTTGGCAGGGTCGTGTTTCGGAGGACGCATGGCTCTCGACCTTCACCTCTCCCGAGTCCGTAGGGGAGTTGCAACAATGGGACCAGACTAACTACCAATTAGACACGTAGGGGAGTTGCAATGATGGGACAAGACTAACCACCAATTGGGAAGAAACACACATATATATTATGTGAACTGAACATAAAAATACAAAATATATTCCTTAAAATATTTGTTGTTGTTGTTGTACTAATGATACTGTCCCCACTACAACAAAGAAATACATAAATACATGTTCTTTTGTCCTTGAAACATTTTATTGAAATACTGTAGAATGCCGTTAATTCCTATGGAAGAGTTCTCCTATGTAGTTCTCCTATGGAAGAGTACCAATATGGCGGCAGGTGGCTTCAAAGCCTCTCATTGGCCATTACATAGCATCCGCAATCCAGGGTTTATACACATCATTGGTTGGATCCTATCACCTCCGCTACAGCTTTTTGGTGAGTGTCTGAGATGTAACAGGGTAACAGGACCGCCAAAACTCACCTGCTGAGCCTCAGTGGGCCCCTCATCGCTGGAGGAGCTGAGGGGCTCCAGGGGGAGGACTGGGAGGTTACTCTTCACAGCGGCCCTCTTTAATAAAGGGGTCTTCTTCCCCCCTCCTGCTTCCTCGTCGGAGGAGGGAACACTGATGTTCCCCGCCAGCTCGCTGAGCTTCCTCCTCAGCTTCTCCTCCTCTATCTGTGCAGCGGTCGGGGACGTCGCCTGTGGATAGAAACAGGATTGACTTAATAGTGGAACCTGGAGCCTCAACAGTGCATCTCCAGTGAACTCTGTTCTGGGCCGTTTCCAGACTTTATTCCAGGTGGACAGAAACAGGGTTGGGGTCAGTTCCATCTAGATTCCCGTCAGTTTAAGACTTGAATGTTTAGGAGTTGAATGGCTTATGTCTTATGGAGAAATTCAACAAGGAGGAGTTGTAATGAAAATGAGCCCAACTCGAGGTGGGCAACAACAGGTTAAGGCCAGAGTTAGCTAACAAGTTACCCTTTGATGAACCCCTGTGACTCTCTCTAATATGATTATTCCAAGAAAGATAAAGCTCTGTTAGGAGAGCTGTAGGAAGCTCTGTTAGGAGAGCTGTAGGAAGCTCTGTTAGGAGATCAGTATGAAGCTCTGTTAGGAGAACAGTAGGAAGCTCTGTTAGGAGAGCTGTAGGAAGCTCTGTTAGAAGATCAGTAGGAAGCTCTGTTAGGAGAGCTGTAGGAAGCTCTGTTAGGAGATCAGTAGGAAGCTCTGTTAGGAGATCAGTAGGAAGCTCTGTTAGGAGAACAGTAGGAAGCTCTGTTAGGAGAGCAGTAGGAAGCTCTGTTAGGAGAGCTGTAGGAAGCTCTGTTAGAAGATCAGTAGGAAGCTCTGTTAGGAGAACAGTATGAAGCTCTGTTAGGAGAACAGTATGAAGCTCTGTTAGAAGATCAGTAGGAAGCTCTGTTAGGAGAGCTGTAGGAAGCTCTGTTAGGAGAGCTGTAGGAAGCTCTGTTAGAAGATCAGTAGGAAGCTCTGTTAGGAGAGCTGTAGGAAGCTCTGTTAGGAGAACAGTAGGAAGCTCTGTTAGAAGATCAGTAGGAAGCTCTGTTAGGAGAGCAGTAGGAAGCTCTGTTAGGAGAGCAGTAGGAAGCTCTGTTAGGAGATCAGTAGGAAGCTCTGTTAGGAGAGCAGTAGGAAGCTCTGTTAGGAGATCAGTAGGAAGCTCTGTTAGGAGAGCTGTAGGAAGCTCTGTTAGGAGAGCAGTAGGAAGCTCTGTTAGGAGCTCTGTTAGGAGAGCAGTAGGAAGCTCTGTTAGGAGAGCAGTAGGAAGCTCTGTTAGGAGATCAGTAGGAAGCTCTGTTAGGAGAGCAGTAGGAAGCTATGTTAGGAGATCAGTAGGAAGCTCTGTTAGGAGCTCTGTTAGGAGAGCAGTATGAAGCTCTGTTAGGACATCTGTAGGAAGTTATGTTAGGAGATCAGTAGGAAGCTCTGTTAGGAGAGCAGTAGGAAGCTCTGTTAGGAGAGCAGTAGGAAGCTCTGTTAGGAGAGCAGTATGAAGCTCTGTTAGGACATCTGTAGGAAGCTATGTTAGGAGATCAGTAGGAAGGTCTGTTAGGAGAGCAGTAGGAAGCTCTGTTAGGAGAGCAGTAGGAAGCTCTGTTAGGAGAGCAGTAGGAAGCTCTGTTAGGAGATCAGTAGGAAGCTCTGTTAGGAGAGCAGTAGGAAGCTCTGTTAGGAGAGCAGTAGGAAGCTCTGTTAGGAGAGCAGTAGGAAGCTCTGTTAGGAGAGCAGTAGGAAGCTCTGTTAGGAGATCAGTAGGAAGCTCTGTTAGGAGCTCTGTTAGGAGAGCTGTAGGAAGCTCTGTTAGGAGAGCAGTAGGAAGCTCTGTTAGGAGCTCTGTTAGGAGAGCAGTAGGAGCTCTGTTAGGAGCTCTGTTAGGAGAACAGTAGGAAGCTCTGTTAGGAGAGCAGTAGGAAGCTCTGTTAGGAGAGCAGTAGGAAGCTCTGTTAGGAGAGCAGTAGGAAGCTCTGTTAGGAGAGCAGTAGGAAACTCTGTTAGGAGAGCAGTAGGAAGGTCTGTTAGGAGAGCAGTAGGACGCTCTGTTAGGAGAGCAGTAGGACGCTCTGTTAGGAGAGCAGTAGGAAGCTCTGTTAGGAGAGCAGTAGGACGCTTTGCTAGGAGCTCTGTTAGGAGAGCAGTAGGAAGCTATGTTAGGAGAGCAGTAGGAAGGTCTGTTAGGAGCTCTGTTAGGAGAGCGGTAAGAATCTCTGTTAGGAGCTATGTTAGGAGAGCGGTAGGAAGGTCTTTTAGGAGCTCTGTTAGGAGAGCGGTAAGAATCTCTGTTAGGAGCTATGTTAGGAGAGCAATACAAAGCTCTTTTAGGAGCTCTGTTAGGAAAGCAGTAGTAAGGTTTTTAACCCTTTCTTACCTCATCGTCGGGGGGTAGAGTCATCTTGGACTCCAGCCGGTTCAGGAGACTCTCTATGGCTGACATGCGCTTGTTTAGCGCATTGACCTGTATCACAATGACAGGAGAGGAGTGAGGTGAGACCAAGTGAGGTGAGACCAATACAAAATGACAGGAGAGGAGTGAGGTGAGACCAAGTGAGGTGAGACCAATAGAAAATGACAGGAGAGGAGTGAGGTGAGACCAAGTGAGGTGAGACCAAGTGAGGTGAGACCAATACAAAACGACAGGAGAGGAGTGAGGTGAGACCAAGTGAGGTGAGACCAATTCAAAATGACAGGAGAGGAGTGAGGTGAGACCAATACAAAATGACAGGAGAGGAGTGAGGTGAGACCAATACAAAATGACAGGAGAGGAGTGAGGTGAGGTGAGACCAAGTGAGGTGAGACCAATACAAAATGACAGGAGAGGAGTGAGGTGAGACCAAGTGAGGTGAGTCCAAGTGAGGTGAGACCAATACAAAATGACAGGAGAGGAATGAGGTGAGACCAAGTGAGGTGAGACCAATACATAATGACAGGAGAGGAGTGAGGTGAGACCAAGTGAGGTGAGACCAATACAAAATGACAGGAGTGGAGTGAGGTGAGACCAATTCAAAATGACAGGAGTGGAGTGAGGTGAGACCAATTCAAAATGACAGGAGAGGAGTAAGGTGAGACCAAGTGAGGTGAGACCAATACAAAATGACAGGAGAGGAGTGAGGTGAGACCAAGTGAGGTGAGACCAATACAAAATGACAGGAGTGGAGTGAGGTGAGACCAATTCAAAATGACAGGAGAGGAGTAAGGTGAGACCAAGTGAGGTGAGACCAATACAAAATGACAGGAGAGGAGTGAGGTGAGACCAAGTGAGGTGACACCAATACAAAATGACAGGAAAGGAGGGAGGTGAGACCAAGTGAGGTGAGACCAATACAAAATGACAGGAAAGGAGTAAGATGAGACCAGGGGAGGTGAGACCAATACAAAATGACAGGAGAGGAGTGAGGTGAGACCAAGTGAGGTGAGACCAATACAAAATGACAGGAAAGGAGGGAGATGAGACCAAGTGAGGTGAGACCAATACAAAATGACAGGAGAGGAGTGAGGTGAGACCAAGTGAGGTGAGACCAATACAAAATGACAGGAGAGGAGTGAGATGAGACCAAGTGAGGTGAGACCAATACAAAATGACAGGAGCGGTGTGAGGTGAGACCAATTCAAAATGACAGGAGAGGAGTGAGGTGAGACCAATTCAAAATGACAGGAGAGGAGTGAGGTGAGACCAAGTGAGGTGAGACCAATACAAAATGACAGGAGAGGAGTGAGATGAGACCAAGTGAGGTGAGACCAATACAAAATGACAGGAGAGGAGTGAGATGAGACCAAGTGAGGTGAGACCAATACAAAATGACAGGAGAGGAGTGAGATGAGACCAAGTGAGGTGAGACCAATACAAAATGACAGGAGAGGAGTGAGGTGAGACCAAGTGAGGTGAGACCAATACAAAATGACAGGAAAGGAGGGAGGTGAGACCAATACAATACATCTGTCTCATGTCAGGGTAGTTTAATAGTGTAGAGAGACGTCATCTGTCTCATCTCTGTTTCAGCTCTATTTCACTCTCTCTTTCTTACAAACACACAGAAACACACACCCTACCGGTGGCTGTGTTGGGACCTGCAGGTTCTCGTGAGAGCCAACTCGGCTGTAGGAAGGGCGTCGGCGATAGGGGGTCTGGTACATGGTGTTGCGCCCTCCCTCCTCCTCTTCTGACGTGTCCACATAGTGCTGGCGGTTCATAGAGGAGCTGATCTTGGACAGGGAGCGGGCACGCACCATCCCATACTGCCCATCATCTGAGGACCATCGCTTTAGCTCAGGTTATATTAGAAAATGTCAGTTTGGCGTGAGATTACTGTTGTTGTAGTATTGTAATGCCATTACATTGCAAACTAACCAGCTCTGATTGAATGTCTGTGTGTGGGAGTGTGTGTGGGAGTGTGTGAGGGAGTGTGTGTGGGAGTGTGTGTGCTTGTTGCTTACCAGGGCGCATGTTGTACCTATCCAGGCTCTTCCTACGGTTCATGCGGTGTTGTTGTTGCTGCATGGAGTCCATGTACTCCGTGTCACCCCGGTGACCACCGCTTCGCTCCTCCTGGATCTGCTGTACAGAGGTGACATAACCGTCACAATCTCAAATAACCCCCTATTCCCACAATGCACTACTTTTGGCTAGTAGAAACCAGGAGAGTTTTGTCCGTCTACCTGGTAGGATTGTCGACGAGAGTGAGTGCGAGAGTGGGGTGGAAAATACTCTTCTATATCCACATCCAAGTCCATGGGATGAACAGAGAGCAGGCGCTTGTTCTTTCGCATCTGACAAAACAACAGGATGGAGACATAAAGAGAAGTAGTGAGTCTGGGATATGATATCCAGGTTCTCGAGAACGACATTGAGAGGAGAAACTGTTTACCATTTTGTATCGCTGAGCTTCTGCTTCTGCATAGTCCTCATCATGACCATTGTACCTATCATCTACAGAGGGAGAGAGGGAGAAGAAGGGGTGACTTTTTTTTCTTCTCAAATTGTGTAACCCCGTGTTACGTTTGCATATCATAGTGCTTATGCTGGTGTTGTCAACTCCGCTATGATATGCAAAAGTACCACGGGGTTAAGCAGTTTTCAGGTATGTTGAGATATTTATATATTTTTCCCCATTGCCTTCATCTATTCTACTTACTGCGGATATCGGGCATGCTTTGTGTGTCACTGTCACGACGGGCGCCTGTGAAGACAGAGAGAAGTGATATTCTGTTACTAATAATTATATAGACAGTACCAGTCACCTACTCATTCAAAGATTTTTCTTTATTTTACTATTTTCTACATTGTAGAATAATAGTGAAGACATCAAAACTATTAAATAACACATATGGAATCATGTAGTAACCACAAATCAAAATATATAATATTTTTTGAGATTCTTCAAAGTAGCCACCCTTTGCCTTGATGACAGCTTTGCACATGCTTGGCATTCTTTCAACCAGCTTCATTCATGAGGTAGTCACCTGGAATGCATTTCAATTAACAGATGTTCCTTGTTAAAAGTTAATTTGTGGAATTCCTTTCCTTCCTAATGCGTTTCAGCCAATCAGTTGTGTTGTGACAAGGTAGGGGTGGTATACAGAAGATAGCCCTATTTGGTAAAAGACCAAGTCCATATTATGGCAAGAACAGCTCAAATAAGCAAAGAGAAATGACAGGACATCATTACTTTAGGACATGAAGGTCAGTCAATCCGGAAAATTTCAAGAACTTTGAAAGTTTCTTCAAGTGCAGTCGCAAAAACCATTAAGCACTATGATGAAACTGGCTCTCATGAGGACCGCCACAGGAAAGGAAGACCCAGAGTTACCTTTGCTGCAGAGTTCATAAGAGTTGCAAAGTTCATAAGAGTTACCAGCCTCAGAAATTTCAACCCAAATAAATGCTTCACAGATTTCAAGTAACAGACACATCTCAACATCCACTGTACAGAGGAGACTGTGTGAATCAGGCCATCATGGTCGAATTGCTGCAAAGAAACCACTACTAAACGATAAGAAGAAGAGACTTGCTTGGGCCAAGAAACACGAGCAATGAACATTAGACCGGTGGAATTCTGTCCTTTGGTCTGATGAGTCCAAATTCGAGATTTTTGGTTCCAATCCTAGTGTCTTTGTGAGACGCAGAGTAGGTGTATGGATGATCTCCGCATGTGTAGTTTCCACCGTGAAGAATGGAGGAGGTGTGATGGCGTGGGGGTGCTTTGCTGATGACACTGTCAGGGATTTATTTAGAATTCAAGGCACACTTAACCAGCATGGCTACCACAGGATTCTGCAGCAATACGCCATCCCATCTGGTTTGCCCTTAGTGGGACTATTATTTGTTTTTAAACAGGACAATGACCCAACACACCTCCAGGCTGTCTAAGGGCTATTTGACCAAGAAAGAGAGTGATGGAGTGCTGCATGAGATGACCTGGTCTCCACAATCACCTGACCTCAACCAAATTTAAATGGTTTGGGATGAGTTGGACCTCAGAGTGAAGGAAAAGCAGCCAACAAGTGCTCAGCATATGTGAGAACTCCTTCAAGACTGTTGGAAAAGCATTCCAGGTGAAGCTGGTTGAGAGAATGCCAAGAGTGTGCAAAGCTGTCATCAAGGCAAGAATCTAAAATATATTTTGATTTGTTTAACACTTTTTTGGTTACTACATGATTCCAGATTATTTCAAAGTTTTGATGTCTTCACTATTCTACAATGTAGAAAATAGTAAAAAATAAAGAAAAACCCTCGAATGAGTAGGTGTGTCCAAACTTTTGAGGTCTGGGTCAAGAGGACTGTTAGAATACAGAACAGACAACAGCCACTCAGTTCTAGAACACTGTTCCCAGTTCTAGAACGCTACATGTGAGCATTAGTGGAGGCTGGTGGCAGGAGCTATAGGAGGACAGGCTCATTGTAATGGCTGGAATGGAATCAATGGAACGGAGTCAAACAGGTGGTTTCCATATGTTTGATGTGTTTGATACCATTCCGTTTACAATGAGCCCGTCCTCCTATAGCTCCTCCCACCAGCTGCCAGTGGTGACCATTTGTCATCATAGCATGGGCATGTCACCCCGATGTCAAGTACAGGCCCTACCATGTGACTCTTCATTACAGCCAGCCATGTGTCACACTACTGATCATTTGGTGACCAAAATGTGACACTTGGACACGTCTCAACAACAACCACAACTGTAACATGTGCTTACATTTAGAAGTATGCACAATGAATCAATAATCAAACAAAAAGAACCCACCCTCTCCGTTGAGTCGCTTGTAAAGAGACTTCATCACCTTGGCACTGCCGAAGCGCTTGAAACGGGTGCGCACGTTGTCATGGTACCATCCCACCGTTCCGATTTTCAGGACCCTGCAAGGTAAACACAAGTCACTTCAGTCTCAATATGAACCCCATAGAGCTAGGAGAGTCACTTCAGTCTCAATATGAACCCCATAGAGCTAGGAGAGTCACTCCAGTCTCAATATGAACCCCATAGAGCTAGGAGAGTCACTCCAGTCTCAATATGAACCCCACAGAGCTAGGAGAGTCACTCTAGTCTCAATATGAACCCCATAGAGCTAGGAGAGTCACTCCAGTCTCAATATGAACCCCATAGATCTAGGAGAGTCACTCCAGTCTCAATATGAACCCCACAGAGCTAGGAGAGTCACTCCAGTCTCAATATGAACCCCATAGAGCTAGGAGAGTCACTCCAGTCTCAATATGAACCCCATAGAGCTAGGAGAGTCACTCCAGTCTCAATATGAACCCCATAGAGCTAGAATAGTTTCCTGACCATGTCACCTGAACAGGACTCTTGACCCTCTTCTCTAATTATATATTATTACTAGCCTTCTAAGAGTTGGCCCTCTTATCTAACTATATATTATTACCATCCTTCTAAGAGTTGGCCCTCTTCTCTAACTATATATTATTACCATCCTTCTAAGAGTTGGCCCTCTTCTCTTACTATATATTATTACTATCCTTCTAAGAGTTGGCCCTCTTCTCTAACTATATATTATTACCATCCTTCTAAGAGTTGGCCCTCTTCTCTAATTATATATTATTACTAGCCTTCTAAGAGTTGGCCCTCTTCTCTAACTATATATTATTACCATCCTTCTAAGAGTTGGCCCTCTTCTCTTACTATATATTATTACTATCCTTCTAAGAGTTGGCCCTCTTCTCTAACTATATATTATTGCTATCCTTCTAAGAGTTGGCCCTCTTCTCTTACTATATATTGTTACTATCCTTCTAAGAGTTGGCCCTCTTCTCTAACTATATATTATTACTATCCTTCTAAGAGTTGGCCCTCTTCTCTAACTATATATTATTACCATCCTTCTAAGAGTTGGCCCTACTATAACTATATATTATTACTATCCTTCTAAGAGTTGGCCCTACTATAACTATATATTATTACTATCCTTCTAAGAGTTGGCCCTCTTCTCTAACTATATATTATTACTATCCTTCTAAGAGTTGGCCCTCTTCTCTAACTATATATTATTACTGTCCTTCTAAGAGTTGGCCCTCTTCTCTAACTATATATTATGTGGAAGGACCACCAGAGGGCAGGCTGGGCTGACGGATAGTAGCCCAACAAGGCATGGGAGACAAGGTAACCAGAGGCAATTAAGCACAGCTGACGGTACTAATGAGATATTCTCCTTCCCCTATAAGAGAGAGTATGGAACCAGCAGGCAGTGGAAAAATACTATCTCTTATCTTTACAACCGTTCTCACCTCCTGCGATTACGGGCGGTGCTCATGAGTTTGGAAGTCACAGGGTTGACCTAATCCAAATAAATGCTGCCTGGGCCTGTCCGAAGCGGAATACCTGGGGTACACCGTGGGGAATGGGAAAATACGCCCACAGGCAGAGAAGACCAGGGCAATTCGGGACTGGCCTCGACCCCGGACCAAGCGGGACGTTCGGGCCTTCTTAAGGATAACGGGATATTATCGCCGTTTTATCCCGGGATATGCAACCATTGCCAACCCCCTCACAAACCTCATCAATAAAAACTTGCCAAACCAGGTAGAGTGGAAAGACGAGACGGAAGAGGCCTTTCAATTGCTAAAAGATGGCCTGTGTTCTGATCCCGTCCTACAGGCTCCGGACTTCTCACAAGAGTTCATTGTGCAGGTCGACGCCTCGGATACGGGGCTCGGGGCCGTACTAGCTCAGGGTAAAGGCGAAGCAGAGAAGCCGATTCTCTTCATAAGTAGGAAGCTCAGCGATCGGGAACAGAGATATGCTACCATAGAGAAAGAAGCCTTAGCCATTAAGTGGGTCCTCGATTTTCTCCGGTACTACCTACTGGGTCGGAGGTTTGCATTAGTTACGGACCATGCGCCCCTCACGTGGATGGCTGGTAAGAGAAACAATAACAACAGAATAGCCAGATGGTTTCTGGCTTTACAACCGTTCTCTTTCCATGTCATCCACGCGGCAGGATCGAGGAACGGGAATGCAGACGCGCTGTCCCGACGAGACCAAGACGGTGCGTCTGGCGCCCGACCCTCCGGTTCGGTCCTGAGGGGGAAGGTATGTGGAAGGACCACCAGAGGGCAGGCTGGGCTGACGGATAGTAGCCCAACAAGGCATGGGAGACAAGGTAACCAGAGGCAATCAAGCACAGCTGACGGTACTAATGAGATATTCTCCTTCCCCAATAAGAGATAGTGTGGAACCAGCAGGGAGTGGAAAATACTATCTCTGGAAGATGGCCACCGAGACAGAGGAGCTATCCATGAAGAACCACTAAGACGGTGACAAGCCCGTGACTTTTGTTGTAGTTTAAAGATAATCGTATTGTGTTCCTGTTTGATCTGGAGAAGAAGATGTATGTTTTTTTCCTTGGGAGATTTTTATTGATCATGTTGGGGTGTTTGTGTTAACCGAATGCCCTCAATAGAGAACTGTGTTCAAACAAGAAAACCTACTCCTGACTCGTTTGTTCCACCTTCCCGCTTTAGAGTGACGCCCAATTACTTGGTCCTCTCACAATTATTACTAGCCTTCTAAGAGTTGGCCCTCTTCTCTAACTTTATATTATTACTATCCTTCTAAGAGTTGGCCCTCTTCTCTAACTATATATTATTACTAGCCTTCTAAGAGTTGGCCCTACTATAACTATATATTATTACTATCCTTCTAAGAGTTGGCCCTCTTCTCTAACTATATATTATTACTAGCCTTCTAAGAGTTGGCCCTCTTCTCTAACTATATATTATTAC